>NW_026542772.1:0-213976 GCF_028750875.1 Macrosteles quadrilineatus | reverse complement strand
TTAGAGGGATGTCTTGTTATTTAGAGGGATGTCTTGTTATTTAGAGGAATGTCTTAATATTTAGAGGGATGTCTTGTTATTTAGAGGGATGTCTTAATATTTAGAGGGATGTCTTGTTATTTGAAGGGATGTCTTAATATTTAGAGGGATGTCTTGTTATTTAGTGGGATGTCTTGTTATTTAGAGGGATGTCTTGTTATTTAGAGAGATGTCTTGTTATTTAAAGGGATGTCTTAATATTTAGAGGGATGTCTTAATATTTAGCGGAATGTCTTGTTTATTAGAGGGATGTCTTGCTATTTAGAGGGATGTCTTTTTATTTGGAGGGATGTCTTGTTATTTAGAGGGATGTCTTGTTATTTAGAGGAATGTCTTGTTATTTAAAAGGGATGTCTTGTTATTTAGAGGGATGTCTTGTTATTTAGTGGGATGTCTTGTTATTTAGAGGGATGTCTTGTTATTTAGAGAGATGTCTTGTTATTTAAAGGGATGTCTTAATATTTAGAGGGATGTCTTGTTATTTAGAGGGATGTCTTAATATTTAGAGGGATGTCTTGTTATTTGAAGGGATGTCTTAATATTTAGAGGGATGTCTTGTTATTTAGAGGGATGTCTTGTTTTTTAGAGGGATGTCTTGTTATTTAGAGGGATGTCTTGTTTTTTAAAGGGTTGTCTTGTTATTTGGAGGGATGTCTTAATATTTAGAGGGATGTCTTGGTATTTAGAGGGATGTCTTGTTATTTAGAGGGATGTCTTAATATTTAGCGGAATGTCTTAAGGGATGTCTTGTTTTTTAGAGGGTTGTCTTGTAATTTAGATGGGATGTCTTGTTATTTAGAGGGATGTCTTGTTATTTACAGGTATGTCTTGTTATTTAGAGAGATGTCTTAATATTTAGAGGAATGTCTTGTTATATAGATGGATGTCTTGTTATTTAGAGGGATGTCTTGATATTTAGAGGGATGTCTTGTTTTTTAGAGAGATGTCTTGTTATTTAGAGGGTTTTTTTGTTTTTTAGAGGGTTGTCTTGTTATTTGGAGGGATGTCTTGTTATTTAGATTGATGTCTTAATATTTAGAGGGATGTCTTTTTATTTGGAGGGATGTCTTGTTATTTAGAGGGATGTCTTGTTATTTAGAGGAATGTCTTGTTATTTAAAAGGGATGTCTTGTTATTTAGAGGGATGTCTTGTTATTTAGAGGGATGTCTTGTTATTTGGAGGTATGTCTTGTTATTTAGAGGGATGTCTTGTTATTTAGAGGGATGTCTTGGTATTTGGAGGGATGTCTAGTTATTTAGAGGGATGTCTTTTTATTTAGAGGGATGTCTTGTTATTTAGAGGGATGTCTTGGTATTTGGAGGGATGTCTAGTTATTTAGAGGGATGTCTTTTTATTTAGAGGGATGTCTTGTTATTTAGAGGGATGTCTTGTTATTTAGAGGGATGTCTTGTTATTTGAAGGGATGTCTTAATATTTAGAGGGATGTCTTGCTATTTTGAGGGATTTCTTGTTATTTGGAGGGATGTCTTGTTATTTAGAGGGATGTCTTGTTATTTAGAGGAATGTCTTGTTATTTAAAAGGGATGTCTTGTTATTTAGAGGGATGTCTTGTTATTTAGTGGGATGTCTTGTTATTTAGAGGGATGTCTTGTTATTTAGAGAGATGTCTTGTTATTTAGAGGGATGTCTTAATATTTAGAGGGATGTCTTGTTATTTGGAGGGATGTCTTAATATTTAGAGGGATGTCTTGTTATTTAGAGGGATGTCTTGTTATTTAGAGGGATGTCTTGTTATTTAGAGGGATGTCTTAATTTTTAAAGGGTTGTCTTGTTATTTGGAGGGATGTCTTAATATTTAGAGGGATGTCTTGGTATTTAGAGGGATGTCTTGTTATTTAGAGGGATGTCTTGTTATTTAGAGGGATGTCTTCTTATTTGGAGGGAAGTCTTGTTATTTGGAGGAATGTCTTGTTATTTAGAGGGATATCTTGTTATTTGGAGGGATGTCTCGTTATTTAGAGGGATGTCTTGCTATTTAGAGGGATGTCTTTTTATTTGGAGGGATGTCTTGTTATTTAGAGGGATGTCTTGTTATTTAGAGGGATGTCTTAATATTTGGAGGGATGTCTTGTTATTTAGAGGGATGTCTTAATATTTAGAGGGATGTCTTGTTTTTTAGTGGGATGTCTTGTTATTTAGAGGGATGTCTTGTTATTTAGAGGGTTTTTTTGTTATTTAAAGGGATGTCTTAATATTTAGAGGGATGTCTTAATATTTAGCGGAATGTCTTGTTTATTAGAGGGATGTCTTGCTATTTAGAGGGATGTCTTTTTATTTGGAGGGATGTCTTGTTATTTAGAGGGATGTCTTGTTATTTAGAGGAATGTCTTGTTATTTAAAAGGGATGTCTTGTTATTTAGAGGGATGTCTTGTTATTTAGAGGAATGTCTTGTTATTTAAAAGGGATGTCTTGTTATTTAGAGGGATGTCTTGTTATTTAGTGGGATGTCTTGTTATTTAGAGGGATGTCTTGTTATTTAGAGAGATGTCTTGTTATTTAAAGGGATGTCTTAATATTTAGAGGGATGTCTTAATATTTAGCGGAATGTCTTGTTTATTAGAGGGATGTCTTGCTATTTAGAGGGATGTCTTTTTATTTGGAGGGATGTCTTGTTATTTAGAGGGATGTCTTGTTATTTAGAGGAATGTCTTGTTATTTAAAAGGGATGTCTTGTTATTTAGAGGGATGTCTTGTTATTTAGTGGGATGTCTTGTTATTTAGAGGGATGTCTTGTTATTTAGAGAGATGTCTTGTTATTTAAAGGGATGTCTTAATATTTAGAGGGATGTCTTGTTATTTAGAGGGATGTCTTAATATTTAGAGGGATGTCTTGTTATTTGAAGGGATGTCTTAATATTTAGAGGGATGTCTTGTTATTTAGAGGGATGTCTTGTTGTTTAGAGGGATGTCTTGTTATTTAGAGGGATGTCTTGTTTTTTAAAGGGTTGTCTTGTTATTTGGAGGGATGTCTTAATATTTAGAGGGATGTCTTGGTATTTAGAGGGATGTCTTGTTATTTAGAGGGATGTCTTAATATTTAGCGGAATGTCTTAAGGGATGTCTTGTTTTTTAGAGGGTTGTCTTGTAATTTAGATGGGATGTCTTGTTATTTAGAGGGATGTCTTGTTATTTACAGGTATGTCTTGTTATTTAGAGGGATGTCTTAATATTTAGAGGAATGTCTTGTTATATAGATGGATGTCTTGTTATTTAGAGGGATGTCTTGATATTTAGAGGGATGTCTTGTTTTTTAGAGAGATGTCTTGTTATTTAGAGGGTTTTTTTGTTTTTTAGAGGGTTGTCTTGTTATTTGGAGGGATGTCTTGTTATTTAGATTGATGTCTTAATATTTAGAGGGATGTCTTTTTATTTGGAGGGATGTCTTGTTATTTAGAGGAATGTCTTGTTATTTAAAAGGGATGTCTTGTTATTTAGAGGGATGTCTTGTTATTTAGAGGGATGTCTTGTTATTTGGAGGTATGTCTTGTTATTTAGAGGGATGTCTTGTTATTTAGAGGGATGTCTTGGTATTTGGAGGGATGTCTAGTTATTTAGAGGGATGTCTTTTTATTTAGAGGGATGTCTTGTTATTTAGAGGGATGTCTTGGTATTTGGAGGGATGTCTAGTTATTTAGAGGGATGTCTTTTTATTTAGAGGGATGTCTTGTTATTTAGAGGGATGTCTTGTTATTTAGAGGGATGTCTTGTTATTTGAAGGGATGTCTTAATATTTAGAGGGATGTCTTAATATTTAGAGAGATGTCTTGTTATTTAGAGGGATGTCTTGTTATTTAGAGGGATGTCTTAATATTTAGAGGGATGTCTTGTTATTTGGAGGGATGTCTTAATATTTAGAGGGATGTCTTGTTATTTAGAGGGATGTCTTGTTATTTAGAGAGATGTCTTGTTATTTAAAGGGATGTCTTAATATTTAGAGGGATGTCTTGTTATTTAGAGGGATGTCTTAATATTTAGAGGGATGTCTTGTTATTTGAAGGGATGTCTTAATATTTAGAGGGATGTCTTGTTATTTAGAGGGATGTCTTGTTATTTAGAGGGATGTCTTGTTTTTTAAAGGGTTGTCTTGTTATTTGGAGGGATGTCTTAATATTTAGAGGGATGTCTTGGTATTTAGAGGGATGTCTTGTTATTTAGAGGGATGTCTTGTTATTTAGAGGGATGTCTTCTTATTTGGAGGGAAGTCTTGTTATTTGGAGGAATGTCTTGTTATTTAGAGGGATATCTTGTTATTTGGAGGGATGTCTTGTTATTTAGAGGGATGTCTTGCTATTTAGAGGGATGTCTTTTTATTTGGAGGGATGTCTTGTTATTTAGAGGGATGTCTTGTTATTTAGAGGAATGTCTTGTTATTTAAAAGGGATGTCTTGTTATTTAGAGGGACGTCTTGTTATTTAGTGGGATGTCTTGTTATTTAGAGGGATGTCTTGTTATTTAGAGAGATGTCTTGTTATTTAAAGGGATGTCTTAATATTTAGAGGGATGTCTTGTTATTTAGAGGGATGTCTTAATATTTAGAGGGATGTCTTGTTATTTAGCGGGATGTCTTGTTATTTAGAGGGATGTCTTGTTTTTTAAAGGGTTTTCTTGTTATTTGGAGGGATGTCTTAATATTTAGAGGGATGTCTTGGTATTTGGAGGGATGTCTAGTTATTTAGAGGGATGTCTTAATATTTAGCGGAATGTCTAGTTTATTAGAGGGATGTCTTGTTATTTAGAGGGATGTCTTGTTATTTAGAGGGATGTCTTAATATTTGGAGGGATGTCTTAATATTTAGAGGGATGTCTTGGTATTTGGAGGGATGTCTAGTTATTTAGAGGGATGTCTTAATATTTAGCGGAATGTCTAGTTTATTAGAGGGATGTCTTGTTATTTAGAGGGATGTCTTGTTATTTAGAGGGATGTCTTAATATTTGGAGGGATGTCTTGTTATTTAGAGGGATGTCTTAATATTTAGAGGGATGTCTTGTTTTTTAGTGGGATGTCTTGTTATTTAGAGGGATGTCTTGTTATTTAGAGGGTTTTTTTGTTTTTTAGAGGGTTGTCTTGTTATTTGGAGGGATGTCTTGTTATTTAGATTGATGTCTTAATATTTTGAGGGAGGTCTTGTTTTTTAGAGGGATGTCTTGTTATTTAGAGGGATGTCTTGTTATTTAGAGGGATGTCTTGTTATTTAGAGGGATGTCTTGTTATTTAGAGGGATGTCTTGTTATTTGAAGGGATGTCTTAATATTTAGAGAGATGTCTTGTTATTTAGAGGGATGTCTTGTTATTTAGAGGGATGTCTTGTTATTTAGAGGAATGTCTTAATATTTAGAGGGATGTCTTGTTATTTAGAGGGATGTCTTAATATTTAGAGGGATGTCTTGTTATTTGAAGGGATGTCTTAATATTTAGAGGGATGTCTTGTTATTTAGTGGGATGTCTTGTTATTTAGAGGGATGTCTTGTTATTTAGAGAGATGTCTTGTTATTTAAAGGGATGTCTTAATATTTAGAGGGATGTCTTAATATTTAGCGGAATGTCTTGTTTATTAGAGGGATGTCTTGCTATTTAGAGGGATGTCTTTTTATTTGGAGGGATGTCTTGTTATTTAGAGGGATGTCTTGTTATTTAGAGGAATGTCTTGTTATTTAAAAGGGATGTCTTGTTATTTAGAGGGATGTCTTGTTATTTAGTGGGATGTCTTGTTATTTAGAGGGATGTCTTGTTATTTAGAGAGATGTCTTGTTATTTAAAGGGATGTCTTAATATTTAGAGGGATGTCTTGTTATTTAGAGGGATGTCTTAATATTTAGAGGGATGTCTTGTTATTTGAAGGGATGTCTTAATATTTAGAGGGATGTCTTGTTATTTAGAGGGATGTCTTGTTTTTTAGAGGGATGTCTTGTTATTTAGAGGGATGTCTTGTTTTTTAAAGGGTTGTCTTGTTATTTGGAGGGATGTCTTAATATTTAGAGGGATGTCTTGGTATTTAGAGGGATGTCTTGTTATTTAGAGGGATGTCTTAATATTTAGCGGAATGTCTTAAGGGATGTCTTGTTTTTTAGAGGGTTGTCTTGTAATTTAGATGGGATGTCTTGTTATTTAGAGGGATGTCTTGTTATTTACAGGTATGTCTTGTTATTTAGAGAGATGTCTTAATATTTAGAGGAATGTCTTGTTATATAGATGGATGTCTTGTTATTTAGAGGGATGTCTTGATATTTAGAGGGATGTCTTGTTTTTTAGAGAGATGTCTTGTTATTTAGAGGGTTTTTTTGTTTTTTAGAGGGTTGTCTTGTTATTTGGAGGGATGTCTTGTTATTTAGATTGATGTCTTAATATTTAGAGGGATGTCTTTTTATTTGGAGGGATGTCTTGTTATTTAGAGGGATGTCTTGTTATTTAGAGGAATGTCTTGTTATTTAAAAGGGATGTCTTGTTATTTAGAGGGATGTCTTGTTATTTAGAGGGATGTCTTGTTATTTGGAGGTATGTCTTGTTATTTAGAGGGATGTCTTGTTATTTAGAGGGATGTCTTGGTATTTGGAGGGATGTCTAGTTATTTAGAGGGATGTCTTTTTATTTAGAGGGATGTCTTGTTATTTAGAGGGATGTCTTGGTATTTGGAGGGATGTCTAGTTATTTAGAGGGATGTCTTTTTATTTAGAGGGATGTCTTGTTATTTAGAGGGATGTCTTGTTATTTAGAGGGATGTCTTGTTATTTGAAGGGATGTCTTAATATTTAGAGGGATGTCTTGCTATTTTGAGGGATTTCTTGTTATTTGGAGGGATGTCTTGTTATTTAGAGGGATGTCTTGTTATTTAGAGGAATGTCTTGTTATTTAAAAGGGATGTCTTGTTATTTAGAGGGATGTCTTGTTATTTAGTGGGATGTCTTGTTATTTAGAGGGATGTCTTGTTATTTAGAGAGATGTCTTGTTATTTAGAGGGATGTCTTAATATTTAGAGGGATGTCTTGTTATTTGGAGGGATGTCTTAATATTTAGAGGGATGTCTTGTTATTTAGAGGGATGTCTTGTTATTTAGAGGGATGTCTTGTTATTTAGAGGGATGTCTTAATTTTTAAAGGGTTGTCTTGTTATTTGGAGGGATGTCTTAATATTTAGAGGGATGTCTTGGTATTTAGAGGGATATCTTGTTATTTAGAGGGATGTCTTGTTATTTAGAGGGATGTCTTCTTATTTGGAGGGAAGTCTTGTTATTTGGAGGAATGTCTTGTTATTTAGAGGGATATCTTGTTATTTGGAGGGATGTCTCGTTATTTAGAGGGATGTCTTGCTATTTAGAGGGATGTCTTTTTATTTGGAGGGATGTCTTGTTATTTAGAGGGATGTCTTGTTATTTAGAGGGATGTCTTAATATTTGGAGGGATGTCTTGTTATTTAGAGGGATGTCTTAATATTTAGAGGGATGTCTTGTTTTTTAGTGGGATGTCTTGTTATTTAGAGGGATGTCTTGTTATTTAGAGGGTTTTTTTGTTTTTTAGAGGGTTGTCTTGTTATTTGGAGGGATGTCTTGTTATTTAGATTGATGTCTTAATATTTTGAGGGAGGTCTTGTTTTTTAGAGGGATGTCTTGTTATTTAGAGGGATGTCTTGTTATTTAGAGGGATGTCTTGTTATTTAGAGGGATGTCTTGTTATTTAGAGGGATGTCTTGTTATTTGAAGGGATGTCTTAATATTTAGAGAGATGTCTTGTTATTTAGAGGGATGTCTTGTTATTTAGAGGGATGTCTTCATATTTGGAGGGATGTCTTCATATT
Source organism: Macrosteles quadrilineatus (assembly GCF_028750875.1). Classification (NCBI taxonomy): domain Eukaryota; kingdom Metazoa; phylum Arthropoda; class Insecta; order Hemiptera; family Cicadellidae; genus Macrosteles; species Macrosteles quadrilineatus. The sequence continues at coordinate 206,125 of NW_026542772.1, read as the reverse complement.
TGGAGGGATGTCTTGTTATTTAGAGGGATGTCTTGTTATTTGGAAGGATGCTTGTTATTAAGAGGGATGTCTTATAATTTAGAGGGATGTCTTGTTATTTGGAGGTATGTCTTGTTATTTAGAGGGATGTCTTGTTATTTAGAGGGATGTCTTGGTATTTGGAGGGATGTCTAGTTATTTAGAGGGATGTCTTTTTATTTAGAGGGATGTCTTGTTATTTAGAGGGATGTCTTGGTATTTGGAGGGATGTCTAGTTATTTAGAGGGATGTCTTTTTATTTAGAGGGATGTCTTGTTATTTAGAGGGATGTCTTGATATTTAGAGGGATGTCTTGTTATTTGAAGGGATGTCTTAATATTTAGAGGGATGTCTTGCTATTTTGAGGGATTTCTTGTTATTTGGAGGGATGTCTTGTTATTTAGAGGGATGTCTTGTTATTTAGAGGAATGTCTTGTTATTTAGAGAGATGTCTTGTTATTTAAAGGGATGTCTTAATATTTAGAGGGATGTCTTGTTATTTAGAGGGATGTCTTAATATTTAGAGGGATGTCTTGTTATTTGGAGTGATGTCTTAATATTTAGTGGGATGTCTTGTTATTTAGAGAGATGTCTTGTTATTTAAAGGGATGTGTCTTAATATTTAGAGGGATGTCTTGTTATTTAGAGGGATGTCTTAATATTTAGAGGGATGTCTTGTTATTTGAAGGGATGTCTTAATATTTAGAGGGATGTCTTGTTATTTAGAGGGATGTCTTGTTATTTAGAGGGATGTCTTGTTTTTTAAAGGGTTGTCTTGTTATTTGGAGGGATGTCTTGGTATTTAGAGGGATGTCTTGTTATTTAGAGGGATGTCTTGTTATTTAGAAGGATGTCTTCTTATTTGGAGGGAAGTCTTGTTATTTGGAGGAATGTCTTGTTATTTAGAGGGATATCTTGTTATTTGGAGGGATGTCTTGTTATTTAGAGGGATGTCTTGCTATTTAGAGGGATGTCTTTTTATTTGGAGGGATGTCTTGTTATTTAGAGGGATGTCTTGTTATTTAGAGGAATGTCTTGTTATTTAAAAGGGATGTCTTGTTATTTAGAGGGACGTCTTGTTATTTAGTGGGATGTCTTGTTATTTAGAGGGATGTCTTGTTATTTAGAGGGATGTCTTGTTATTTAAAGGGACGTCTTAATATTTAGAGGGATGTCTTAATATTTAGCGGAATGTCTAGTTTATTAGAGGGATGTCTTGTTATTTAGAGGGATGTCTTGTTATTTAGAGGGATGTCTTAATATTTGGAGGGATGTCTTGTTATTTAGAGGGATGTCTTAATATTTAGAGGGATGTCTTGTTTTTTAGTGGGATGTCTTGTTATTTAGAGGGATGTCGTGTTATTTGGAGAGATGTCTTTTTATTTAGAGGGATGTCTTGTTTTTTAGAGGGTTGTCTTGTTATTTAAAAGGGATGTCTTGTTATTTAGAGGGATGTCTTGTTATTTAGTGGGATGTCTTGTTATTTAGAGAGATGTCTTGTTATTTAAAGGGATGTCTTAATATTTAGAGGGATGTCTTGTTATTTAGAGGGATGTCTTAATATTTAGCGGAATGTCTTGTTTATTAGAGGGATGTCTTGCTATTTAGAGGGATGTCTTTTTATTTGGAGGGATGTCTTGTTATTTAGAGGGATGTCTTGTTATTTAGAGGAATGTCTTGTTATTTAAAAGGGATGTCTTGTTATTTAGAGGGATGTCTTTTTATTTAGAGGGATGTCTTGTTATTTAGAGGGATGTCTTGTTATTTAGAGGGATGTCTTGTTATTTGAAGGGATGTCTTAATATTTAGAGGGATGTCTTGCTATTTTGAGGGATTTCTTGTTATTTGGAGGGATGTCTTGTTATTTAGAGGGATGTCTTGTTATTTAGAGGAATGTCTTGTTATTTAAAAGGGATGTCTTGTTATTTAGAGGGATGTCTTGTTATTTAGTGGGATGTCTTGTTATTTAGAGGGATGTCTTGTTATTTAGAGAGATGTCTTGTTATTTAGAGGGATGTCTTAATATTTAGAGGGATGTCTTGTTATTTGGAGGGATGTCTTAATATTTAGAGGGATGTCTTGTTATTTAGAGGGATGTCTTGTTATTTAGAGGGATGTCTTGTTATTTAGAGGGATGTCTTAATTTTTAAAGGGTTGTCTTGTTATTTGGAGGGATGTCTTAATATTTAGAGGGATGTCTTGGTATTTAGAGGGATGTCTTGTTATTTAGAGGGATGTCTTGTTATTTAGAGGGATGTCTTCTTATTTGGAGGGAAGTCTTGTTATTTGGAGGAATGTCTTGTTATTTAGAGGGATATCTTGTTATTTAGAGGGATGTCTCGTTATTTAGAGGGATGTCTTGCTATTTAGAGGGATGTCTTTTTATTTGGAGGGATGTCTTGTTATTTAGAGGGATGTCTTGTTATTTAGAGGGATGTCTTAATATTTGGAGGGATGTCTTGTTATTTAGAGGGATGTCTTAATATTTAGAGGGATGTCTTGTTTTTTAGTGGGATGTCTTGTTATTTAGAGGGATGTCTTGTTATTTAGAGGGTTTTTTTGTTTTTTAGAGGGTTGTCTTGTTATTTGGAGGGATGTCTTGTTATTTAGATTGATGTCTTAATATTTTGAGGGAGGTCTTGTTTTTTAGAGGGATGTCTTGTTATTTAGAGGGATGTCTTGTTATTTAGAGGGATGTCTTGTTATTTAGAGGGATGTCTTGTTATTTAGAGGGATGTCTTGTTATTTGAAGGGATGTCTTAATATTTAGAGAGATGTCTTGTTATTTAGAGGGATGTCTTGTTATTTAGAGGGATGTCTTCATATTTGGAGGGATGTCTTCATATTTGGAGGGATGTCTTGTTATTTAGAGGGATGTCTTGTTATTTGGAAGGATGCTTGTTATTAAGAGGGATGTCTTATAATTTAGAGGGATGTCTTGTTATTTGGAGGTATGTCTTGTTATTTAGAGGGATGTCTTGTTATTTAGAGGGATGTCTTGGTATTTGGAGGGATGTCTAGTTATTTAGAGGGATGTCTTTTTATTTAGAGGGATGTCTTGTTATTTAGAGGGATGTCTTGGTATTTGGAGGGATGTCTAGTTATTTAGAGGGATGTCTTTTTATTTAGAGGGATGTCTTGTTATTTAGAGGGATGTCTTGTTATTTAGAGGGATGTCTTGTTATTTAAAGGGATGTCTTAATATTTAGAGGGATGTCTTGTTATTTAGAGGGATGTCTTAATATTTAGAGGGATGTCTTGTTATTTGGAGGGATGTCTTAATATTTAGTGGGATGTCTTGTTATTTAGAGAGATGTCTTGTTATTTAAAGGGATGTCTTAATATTTAGAGGGATGTCTTGTTATTTAGAGGGATGTCTTAATATTTAGAGGGATGTCTTGTTATTTGAAGGGATGTCTTAACCCTTCGCGGACGGGTGACGGATATATCCGCCTAAGTCTTTGGCGATAAAGGACGGGTGACGGATATATCCGCATATGGTTTTTGATGTTCCGGACGGGAAGCGGTTATATCCGCCTTCTCTTCAGACAGACTGGCAGGTGCTTGAGCAGTAACCAGAAGTTTCGCGGTACCAAGGCACCACTTTCCTGCTCTTTCCATGACTGCGCTCTCCCCCGCACTCCCCCTCTCTCCCGCGCCAACCCCTCTCCTGCGCCTCACCCCCTCCCGCGCACCTACCACCACTCCTACGCTCCCCCCCTCGACGTTTCGCGCTCAACATTACGTTGTCTTTATTTATTGCTTACATATTGTTCTTTATTCATTGCCTAACGTTGTCATGGTCATATCTTCAAAGACGGGTGGCGGATATATCCGCTGCATTTCTACTCATCTGCGGACGGGTAGCGGATATATCCGCATAATTAAAAACGAGTAAAAAAATTATTTTGACAGTATAATGTGTTCCACTGTGTTTATTTTATGTATACATGTATAACAAAACATAAATATGAAAAATTAATTTTTATTTTTTCCTCTAATTTTTTCCCGTCCTATGTCATGATTTCGCCCGTCCGGGAAGGGTTAATATTTAGAGGGATGTCTTGTTATTTAGAGGGATGTCTTGTTATTTAGAGGGATGTCTTGTTTTTTAAAGGGTTGTCTTGTTATTTGGAGGGATGTCTTGGTATTTAGAGGGATGTCTTGTTATTTAGAGGGATGTCTTGTTATTTAGAAGGATGTCTTCTTATTTGGAGGGAAGTCTTGTTATTTGGAGGAATGTCTTGTTATTTAGAGGGATATCTTGTTATTTGGAGGGATGTCTTGTTATTTAGAGGGATGTCTTGCTATTTAGAGGGATGTCTTTTTATTTGGAGGGATGTCTTGTTATTTAGAGGGATGTCTTGTTATTTAGAGGAATGTCTTGTTATTTAAAAGGGATGTCTTGTTATTTAGAGGGACGTCTTGTTATTTAGTGGGATGTCTTGTTATTTAGAGGGATGTCTTGTTATTTAGAGGGATGTCTTGTTATTTAAAGGGACGTCTTAATATTTAGAGGGATGTCTTAATATTTAGCGGAATGTCTAGTTTATTAGAGGGATGTCTTGTTATTTAGAGGGATGTCTTGTTATTTAGAGGGATGTCTTAATATTTGGAGGGATGTCTTGTTATTTAGAGGGATGTCTTAATATTTAGAGGGATGTCTTGTTTTTTAGTGGGATGTCTTGTTATTTAGAGGGATGTCTTGTTATTTGGAGAGATGTCTTTTTATTTAGAGGGATGTCTTGTTTTTTAGAGGGTTGTCTTGTTATTTAAAAGGGATGTCTTGTTATTTAGAGGGATGTCTTGTTATTTAGTGGGATGTCTTGTTATTTAGAGAGATGTCTTGTTATTTAAAGGGATGTCTTAATATTTAGAGGGATGTCTTGTTATTTAGAGGGATGTCTTAATATTTAGCGGAATGTCTTGTTTATTAGAGGGATGTCTTGCTATTTAGAGGGATGTCTTTTTATTTGGAGGGATGTCTTGTTATTTAGAGGGATGTCTTGTTATTTAGAGGAATGTCTTGTTATTTAAAAGGGATGTCTTGTTATTTAGAGGGATGTCTTGTTATTTAGTGGGATGTCTTGTTATTTAGAGGGATGTCTTGTTATTTAGAGAGATGTCTTGTTATTTAAAGGGATGTCTTAATATTTAGAGGGATGTCTTGTTATTTAGAGGGATGTCTTAATATTTAGCGGAATGTCTTGTTTATTAGAGGGATGTCTTGCTATTTAGAGGGATGTCTTTTTATTTTGAGGGATGTCTTGTTATTTAGAGGGATGTCTTGTTATTTAGAGGAATGTCTTGTTATTTAAAAGGGATGTCTTGTTATTTAGAGGGATGTCTTGTTATTTAGTGGGATGTCTTGTTATTTAGAGGGATGTCTTGTTATTTAGAGAGATGTCTTGTTATTTAAAGGGATGTCTTAATATTTAGAGGGATGTCTTGTTATTTAGAGGGATGTCTTAATATTTAGAGGGATGTCTTGTTATTTGAAGGGATGTCTTAATATTTAGAGGGATGTCTTGTTATTTAGAGGGATGTCTTGTTATTTAGAGGGATGTCTTGTTTTTTAAAGGGTTGTCTTGTTATTTGGAGGGATGTCTTAATATTTAGAGGGATGTCTTGGTATTTAGAGGGATGTCTTGTTATTTAGAGGGATGTCTTAATATTTAGCGGAATGTCTAGTTTATTAGAGGGATGTCTTGTTATTTAGAGGGATGTCTTGTTATTTAGAGGGATGTCTTGTTTTTTAGAGGGTTGTCTTGTTATTTGGAGGGATGTCTTGTTTTTTAGAGGGTTGTGTTGTAATTTAGATGGGATGTCTTGTTATTTAGAGGGATGTCTTGTTATTTACAGGTATGTCTTGTTATTTAGAGGGATGTCTTAATATTTAGAGGAATGTCTTGTTATATAGATGGATGTCTTGTTATTTAGAGGGATGTCTTGATATTTAGAGGGATGTCTTGTTTTTTAGAGAGATGTCTTGTTATTTAGAGGGTTTTTTTTGTTTTTTAGAGGAATGTCTTGTTATTTGGAGGGATGTCTTGTTATTTAGATTGATGTCTTAATATTTAGAGGGATGTCTTGTTTTTTAGAGGGATGTCTTGTTATTTAGAGGGATGTCTTGTTATTTAGAGGGATGTCTTGTTATTTAGAGGGATGTCTTGTTATTTAGAGGGATGTCTTGTTATTTGAAGGGATGTCTTAATATTTAGAGAGATGTCTTGTTATTTAGAGGGATGTCTTGTTATTTAGAGGGATGTCTTGTTATTTAGAGGGATGTCTTCATATTTGGAGGGATGTCTTGTTATTTAGAGGGATGTCTTGTTATTTAGAGGGATGTCTTAATATTTAGCGGAATGTCTAGTTTATTAGAGGGATGTCTTGTTATTTAGAGGGATGTCTTGTTATTTAGAGGGATGTCTTAATATTTGGAGGGATGTCTTGTTATTTAGAGGGATGTCTTAATATTTAGAGGGATGTCTTGTTTTTTAGTGGGATGTCTTGTTATTTAGAGGGATGTCTTGTTATTTGGAGAGATGTCTTTTTATTTAGAGGGATGTCTTGTTTTTTAGAGGGTTGTCTTGTTATTTGGAGGGATGTCTTGTTTTTTAGAGGGTTGTCTTGGTATTTAGAGGGATGTCTTGTTATTTAGAGGGATGTCTTGTTATTTAGAGGGATGTCTTCTTATTTGGAGGGAAGTCTTGTTATTTGGAGGAATGTCTTGTTATTTAGAGGGATATCTTGTTATTTGGAGGGATGTCTTGTTATTTAGAGGGATGTCTTGCTATTTAGAGGGATGTCTTTTTATTTGGAGGGATGTCTTGTTATTTAGAGGGATGTCTTGTTATTTAGAGGAATGTCTTGTTATTTAAAAGGGATGTCTTGTTATTTAGAGGGACGTCTTGTTATTTAGTGGGATGTCTTGTTATTTAGAGGGATGTCTTGTTATTTAGAGAGATGTCTTGTTATTTAAAGGGATGTCTTAATATTTAGAGGGATGTCTTGTTATTTAGAGGGATGTCTTAATATTTAGAGGGATGTCTTGTTATTTGGAGGGATGTCTTAATATTTAGAGGGATGTCTTGTTATTTAGAGGGATGTCTTGTTATTTAGAGGGATGTCTTGTTTTTTAAAGGGTTGTCTTGTTATTTGGAGGGATGTCTTAATATTTAGAGGGATGTCTTGGTATTTGGAGGGATGTCTTGTTATTTAGAGGGATGTCTTAATATTTAGCGGAATGTCTAGTTTATTAGAGGATGTCTTGTTATTTAGAGGGATGTCTTAATATTTGGAGGGATGTCTTGTTATTTAGAGGGATGTCTTATTTGTACAACCTTGTACAAACTTGTACAACCTTGTACAAACTTGTACACACTTGTACAAACTTGTACACACTTGTACAAACTTGTACACACTTATACAACCTTGTACACACTTGTACAACCTTGTCCACACTTGTACAACCTCGTACACACTTATACAACCTTGTACACACTTGTACAACCTTGTACACAATTGTAAAACCTTGTACACACTTGTACAACCTTGTACACACTTGTACACCCTTGTACACACTTGTACAAAATTTTACATTCTTGTACATACTTGTACACCCTTGTACACACTTGTACAACCTTGTACAAACCTGTACACCCTTGTACACACTTGTACAAGCTTGTACACACTTGTACAAGCTTGTACACACTTGTACAAGCTTGTACACACTTGTACACCCTTGTACAAACTTGTGCACCCTTGAACACTTTTGTACACCCTTGTACACATTTGTACAACCTTGTACAAACTTAAACACACTTGTACAAACATGTACACACTTGAACAACCTTGTACACACTTGTACAACCTTGTACACACTTGTACAAGCTTGTATACACTTGTACAACCTTGTACACACTTGTACAACCTTGTACACACTTGTACAAGCTTGTACACACTTGTACAACCTTGTACACACTTGTACAACCTATTACACAATTGTAAAACCTTGTACACACTTGTACATTCTTGTACAAACTTGTACTTACTTGTACAACCTTGTACAAACTTGTACACACTTGTACAAACTTTTACATCCTTGTATACATTTGTACACCCTTGTACACACTTGTACAACCTTGTACAAACCTGTACACCCTTGTACACACTTGTACAAGCTTGTACACGATTGTACACCCTTGTACACACTTGTGCACCCTTGTACACACTTGTACACCCTTGTACACACATGTACAACCTTTTACAAACTTCTACACACTTGTACAAACTTGTACATTCTTGTACATACTTGTACACCCTTGTAAACACTTGTACAAAATTGTACAAACCTGTACACCCTTGTACACACTTGTACAAGCTTGTACACACTTGTACAAGCTTGTACACACTTGTACACCCTTGTATAAACTTGTGCACCCTTGTACACTTTTGTACACCCTTGTATACATTTGTACAAACTTGTACAAACTTGTACACACTTGTACAAACTTGTACACACTTGTACAAACTTGTACACACTTGTACAAACTTGTACACCCTTGTACACACTTGTACAACCTTGTACACACTTGTACAACCTTGTACAAACCTGTACACCCTTGTACACACTTGTACAAGCTTGTACACGATTGTACACTCTTGTACACACTTGTGCAACCTTGTACACACTTGTACAACCTTGTACACACTTGTTCAAGCTTGTACACACTTGTACAACCTTGTACACACTTGTACACCCTTGTACACACTTGTACAACCTTTTACAAACTTGTACACACTTGTACAAAATTGTACATTCTTGTACATACTTGTACACCCTTGTACACACTTGTACATCCTTGTACAAACCTGTACACCCTTGTACACACTTGTACAAGCTTGTACACACTTGTACAAGCTTGTACACACTTGTACACCCTTGTACAAACTTGTGCACCCTTGTACACTTTTGTACACCCTTGTACACATTTGTACAACCTTGTACAAACTTGTACACACTTGTACAAACTTGTACACACTTGTACAAACTTGTGTACACTTGTACAACCTTGTACACACTTGTACAACCTTGTACACACTTGTACAACCTTGTACACACTTGTACAACCTCGTACACACTTGTACAACCTTGTACACACTTGTACAACCTTGTACACAATTGTAAAACCTTGTACACACTTGTACAACCTTGTACACACTTGTACACCCTTGTACACACTTGTACAACCTTGTAAAAACCTGTACACCCTTGTACACACTTGTACAAGCTTGTACACACTTGTACAAGCTTGTACACACTTGTACAAGCTTGTACACACTTGTACACCCTTGTACAAACTTGTGCACCCTTGAACACTTTTGTACACCCTTGTACACATTTGTACAACCTTGTACAAACTTAAACACACTTGTACAAACATGTACACACTTGAACAACCTTGTACACACTTGTACAACCTTGTACACACTTGTACAAGCTTGTACACACTTGTACAACCTTGTACACACTTAGAGTATTTAGAGGGATGTCTTGTTATTTAGAGGGATGTCTTGTTATTTAGAGGGATGTCTTCATATTTGGAGGGATGTCTTGTTATTTAGAGGGATGTCTTGTTATTTAGAGGGATGTCTTAATATTTAGCGGAATGTCTAGTTTATTAGAGGGATGTCTTGTTATTTAGAGGGATGTCTTGTTATTTAGAGGGATGTCTTAATATTTGGAGGGATGTCTTGTTATTTAGAGGGATGTCTTAATATTTAGAGGGATGTCTTGTTTTTTAGTGGGATGTCTTGTTATTTAGAGGGATGTCTTGTTATTTGGAGAGATGTCTTTTTATTTAGAGGGATGTCTTGTTTTTTAGAGGGTTGTCTTGTTATTTGGAGGGATGTCTTGTTTTTTTGGGGGTTGTCTTGGTATTTAGAGGGATGTCTTGTTATTTAGAGAGATGTCTTGTTATTTAGAGGGATGTCTTCTTATTTGGAGGGAAGTCTTGTTATTTGGAGGAATGTCTTGTTATTTAGAGGGATATCTTGTTATTTAGAGGGATGTTTTAATATTTAGCGGAATGTCTAGTTTATTAGAGGGATGTCTTGTTATTTAGAGGGATGTCTTGTTATTTAGAGGGATGTCTTAATATTTGGAGGGATGTCTTGTTATTTAGAGGGATGTCTTAATATTTAGAGGGATGTCTTGTTTTTTAGTGGGATGTCTTGTTATTTAGAGGGATGTCTTGTTATTTGGAGAGATGTCTTTTTATTTAGAGGGATGTCTTGTTTTTTAGAGGGTTGTCTTGTTATTTGGAGGGATGTCTTGTTTTTTTGGGGGTTGTCTTGGTATTTAGAGGGATGTCTTGTTATTTAGAGGGATGTCTTGTTATTTAGAGGGATGTCTTCTTATTTGGAGGGAAGTCTTGTTATTTGGAGGAATGTCTTGTTATTTAGAGGGATATCTTGTTATTTAGAGGGATGTCTTAATATTTAGCGGAATGTCTAGTTTATTAGAGGGATGTCTTGTTATTTAGAGGGATGTCTTGTTATTTAGAGGGATGTCTTAATATTTGGAGGGATGTCTTGTTATTTAGAGGGATGTCTTAATATTTAGAGGGATGTCTTGTTTTTTAGTGGGATGTCTTGTTATTTAGAGGGATGTCTTGTTATTTGGAGAGATGTCTTTTTATTTAGAGGGATGTCTTGTTTTTTAGAGGGTTGTCTTGTTATTTGGAGGGATGTCTTGTTTTTTAGAGGGTTGTCTTGGTATTTAGAGGGATGTCTTGTTATTTAGAGGGATGTCTTGTTATTTAGAGGGATGTCTTCTTATTTGGAGGGAAGTCTTGTTATTTGGAGGAATGTCTTGTTATTTAGAGGGATATCTTGTTATTTGGAGGGATGTCTTAATATTTAGAGGGATGTCTTGGTATTTGGAGGGATGTCTTGTTATTTAGAGGGATGTCTTAATATTTAGCGGAATGTCTAGTTTATTAGAGGGATGTCTTGTTATTTAGAGGGATGTCTTGTTATTTAGAGGGATGTCTTAATATTTGGAGGGATGTCTTGTTATTTAGAGGGATGTCTTATTTGTACAACCTTGTACAAACTTGTACAACCTTGTACAAACTTGTACACACTTGTACAAACTTGTACACACTTGTACAAACTTGTACACACTTATACAACCTTGTACACACTTGTACAACCTTGTCCACACTTGTACAACCTCGTACACACTTATACAACCTTGTACACACTTGTACAACCTTGTACACAATTGTAAAACCTTGTACACACTTGTACAACCTTGTACACACTTGTACACCCTTGTACACACTTGTACAAAATTTTACATTCTTGTACATACTTGTACACCCTTGTACACACTTGTACAACCTTGTACAAACCTGTACACCCTTGTACACACTTGTACAAGCTTGTACACACTTGTACAAGCTTGTACACACTTGTACAAGCTTGTACACACTTGTACAAGCTTGTACACACTTGTACACCCTTGTACAAACTTGTGCACCCTTGAACACTTTTGTACACCCTTGTACACATTTGTACAACCTTGTACAAACTTAAACACACTTGTACAAACATGTACACACTTGAACAACCTTGTACACACTTGTACAACCTTGTACACACTTGTACAAGCTTGTATACACTTGTACAACCTTGTACACACTTGTACAACCTTGTACACACTTGTACAAGCTTGTACACACTTGTACAACCTTGTACACACTTGTACAACCTATTACACAATTGTAAAACCTTGTACACACTTGTACATTCTTGTACAAACTTGTACTTACTTGTACAACCTTGTACAAACTTGTACACACTTGTACAAACTTTTACATCCTTGTATACATTTGTACACCCTTGTACACACTTGTACAACCTTGTACAAACCTGTACACCCTTGTACACACTTGTACAAGCTTGTACACGATTGTACACCCTTGTACACACTTGTGCACCCTTGTACACACTTGTACACCCTTGTACACACATGTACAACCTTTTACAAACTTCTACACACTTGTACAAACTTGTACATTCTTGTACATACTTGTACACCCTTGTAAACACTTGTACAAAATTGTACAAACCTGTACACCCTTGTACACACTTGTACAAGCTTGTACACACTTGTACAAGCTTGTACACACTTGTACACCCTTGTACAAACTTGTGCACCCTTGTACACTTTTGTACACCCTTGTATACATTTGTACAAACTTGTACAAACTTGTACACACTTGTACAAACTTGTACACACTTGTACAAACTTGTACACACTTGTACAAACTTGTACACCCTTGTACACACTTGTACAACCTTGTACACACTTGTACAACCTTGTACAAACCTGTACACCCTTGTACACACTTGTACAAGCTTGTACACGATTGTACACTCTTGTACACACTTGTGCAACCTTGTACACACTTGTACAACCTTGTACACACTTGTTCAAGCTTGTACACACTTGTACAACCTTGTACACACTTGTACACCCTTGTACACACTTGTACAACCTTTTACAAACTTGTACACACTTGTACAAAATTGTACATTCTTGTACATACTTGTACACCCTTGTACACACTTGTACATCCTTGTACAAACCTGTACACCCTTGTACACACTTGTACAAGCTTGTACACACTTGTACAAGCTTGTACACACTTGTACACCCTTGTACAAACTTGTGCACCCTTGTACACTTTTGTACACCTTTGTACACATTTGTACAACCTTGTACAAACTTGTACACACTTGTACAAACTTGTACACACTTGTACAAACTTGTGTACACTTGTACAACCTTGTACACACTTGTACAACCTTGTACACACTTGTACAACCTTGTACACACTTGTACAACCTCGTACACACTTGTACAACCTTGTACACACTTGTACAACCTTGTACACAATTGTAAAACCTTGTACACACTTGTACAACCTTGTACACACTTGTACACCCTTGTACACACTTGTACAACCTTGTAAAAACCTGTACACCCTTGTACACACTTGTACAAGCTTGTACACACTTGTACAAGCTTGTACACACTTGTACAAGCTTGTACACACTTGTACACCCTTGTACAAACTTGTGCACCCTTGAACACTTTTGTACACCCTTGTACACATTTGTACAACCTTGTACAAACTTAAACACACTTGTACAAACATGTACACACTTGAACAACCTTGTACACACTTGTACAACCTTGTACACACTTGTACAAGCTTGTAAACACTTGTACAACCTTGTACACACTTAGAGTATTTAGAGGGATGTCTTGTTATTTAGAGGGATGTCTTGTTATTTAGAGGGATGTCTTCATATTTGGAGGGATGTCTTGTTATTTAGAGGGATGTCTTGTTATTTAGAGGGATGTCTTAATATTTAGCGGAATGTCTAGTTTATTAGAGGGATGTCTTGTTATTTAGAGGGATGTCTTGTTATTTAGAGGGATGTCTTAATATTTGGAGGGATGTCTTGTTATTTAGAGGGATGTCTTAATATTTAGAGGGATGTCTTGTTTTTTAGTGGGATGTCTTGTTATTTAGAGGGATGTCTTGTTATTTGGAGAGATGTCTTTTTATTTAGAGGGATGTCTTGTTTTTTAGAGGGTTGTCTTGTTATTTGGAGGGATGTCTTGTTTTTTTGGGGGTTGTCTTGGTATTTAGAGGGATGTCTTGTTATTTAGAGGGATGTCTTGTTATTTAGAGGGATGTCTTCTTATTTGGAGGGAAGTCTTGTTATTTGGAGGAATGTCTTGTTATTTAGAGGGATATCTTGTTATTTAGAGGGATGTCTTAATATTTAGCGGAATGTCTAGTTTATTAGAGGGATGTCTTGTTATTTAGAGGGATGTCTTGTTATTTAGAGGGATGTCTTAATATTTGGAGGGATGTCTTGTTATTTAGAGGGATGTCTTAATATTTAGAGGGATGTCTTGTTTTTTAGTGGGATGTCTTGTTATTTAGAGGGATGTCTTGTTATTTGGAGAGATGTCTTTTTATTTAGAGGGATGTCTTGTTTTTTAGAGGGTTGTCTTGTTATTTGGAGGGATGTCTTGTTTTTTTGGGGGTTGTCTTGGTATTTAGAGGGATGTCTTGTTATTTAGAGGGATGTCTTGTTATTTAGAGGGATGTCTTCTTATTTGGAGGGAAGTCTTGTTATTTGGAGGAATGTCTTGTTATTTAGAGGGATATCTTGTTATTTAGAGGGATGTCTTAATATTTAGCGGAATGTCTAGTTTATTAGAGGGATGTCTTGTTATTTAGAGGGATGTCTTGTTATTTAGAGGGATGTCTTAATATTTGGAGGGATGTCTTGTTATTTAGAGGGATGTCTTAATATTTAGAGGGATGTCTTGTTTTTTAGTGGGATGTCTTGTTATTTAGAGGGATGTCTTGTTATTTGGAGAGATGTCTTTTTATTTAGAGGGATGTCTTGTTTTTTAGAGGGTTGTCTTGTTATTTGGAGGGATGTCTTGTTTTTTAGAGGGTTGTCTTGGTATTTAGAGGGATGTCTTGTTATTTAGAGGGATGTCTTGTTATTTAGAGGGATGTCTTCTTATTTGGAGGGAAGTCTTGTTATTTGGAGGAATGTCTTGTTATTTAGAGGGATATCTTGTTATTTGGAGGGATGTCTTGTTATTTAGAGGGATGTCTTGCTATTTAGAGGGATGTCTTTTTATTTGGAGGGATGTCTTGTTATTAAGAGGGATGTCTTGTTATTTAGAGGAATGTCTTGTTATTTAAAAGGGATGTCTTGTTATTTAGAGGGACGTCTTGTTATTTAGTGGGATGTCTTGTTATTTAGAGGGATGTCTTGTTATTTAGAGAGATGTCTTGTTATTTAAAGGGATGTCTTAATATTTAGAGGGATGTCTTGTTATTTAGAGGGATGTCTTAATATTTAGAGGGATGTCTTGTTATTTGGAGGGATGTCTTAATATTTAGAGGGATGTCTTGTTATTTAGAGGGATGTCTTGTTATTTAGAGGGATGTCTTGTTTTTTAAAGGGTTGTCTTGTTATTTGGAGGGATGTCTTAATATTTAGAGGGATGTCTTGGTATTTGGAGGGATGTCTTGTTATTTAGAGGGATGTCTTAATATTTAGCGGAATGTCTAGTTTATTAGAGGGATGTCTTGTTATTTAGAGGGATGTCTTGTTATTTAGAGGGATGTCTTAATATTTGGAGGGATGTCTTGTTATTTAGAGGGATGTCTTATTTGTACAACCTTGTACAAACTTGTACAACCTTGTACAAACTTGTACACACTTGTACAAACTTGTACACACTTGTACAAACTTGTACACACTTATACAACCTTGTACACACTTGTACAACCTTGTCCACACTTGTACAACCTCGTACACACTTATACAACCTTGTACACACTTGTACAACCTTGTACACAATTGTAAAACCTTGTACACACTTGTACAACCTTGTACACACTTGTACACCCTTGTACACACTTGTACAAAATTTTACATTCTTGTACATACTTGTACACCCTTGTACACACTTGTACAACCTTGTACAAACCTGTACACCCTTGTACACACTTGTACAAGCTTGTACACACTTGTACAAGCTTGTACACACTTGTACAAGCTTGTACACACTTGTACACCCTTGTACAAACTTGTGCACCCTTGAACACTTTTGTACACCCTTGTACACATTTGTACAACCTTGTACAAACTTAAACACACTTGTACAAACATGTACACACTTGAACAACCTTGTACACACTTGTACAACCTTGTACACACTTGTACAAGCTTGTATACACTTGTACAACCTTGTACACACTTGTAAAACCTTGTACACACTTGTACATTCTTGTACAAACTTGTACTTACTTGTACAACCTTGTACAAACTTGTACACACTTGTACAAACTTTTACATCCTTGTATACATTTGTACACCCTTGTACACACTTGTACAACCTTGTACAAACCTGTACACCCTTGTACACACTTGTACAAGCTTGTACACGATTGTACACCCTTGTACACACTTGTGCACCCTTGTACACACTTGTACACCCTTGTACACACATGTACAACCTTTTACAAACTTCTACACACTTGTACAAACTTGTACATTCTTGTACATACTTGTACACCCTTGTAAACACTTGTACAAAATTGTACAAACCTGTACACCCTTGTACACACTTGTACAAGCTTGTACACACTTGTACAAGCTTGTACACACTTGTACACCCTTGTACAAACTTGTGCACCCTTGTACACTTTTGTACACCCTTGTATACATTTGTACAAACTTGTACAAACTTGTACACACTTGTACAAACTTGTACACACTTGTACAAACTTGTACACCCTTGTACACACTTGTACAACCTTGTACACACTTGTACAACCTTGTACAAACCTGTACACCCTTGTACACACTTGTACAAGCTTGTACACGTCTGTACACTCTTGTACACACTTGTGCAACCTTGTACACACTTGTACAACCTTGTACACACTTGTACAACCTTGTACACACTTGTTCAAGCTTGTACACACTTGTACAACCTTGTACACACTTGTACACCCTTGTACACACTTGTACAACCTTTTACAAACTTGTACACACTTGTACAAAATTGTACATTCTTGTACATACTTGTACACCCTTGTACACACTTGTACAACCTTGTACAAACCTGTACACCCTTGTACACACTTGTACAAGCTTGTACACACTTGTACAAGCTTGTACACACTTGTACACCCTTGTACAAACTTGTGCACCCTTGTACACTTTTGTACACCCTTGTACTCATTTGTACAACCTTGTACAAACTTGTACACACTTGTACAAACTTGTACACACTTGTACAAACTTGTGTACACTTGTACAACCTTGTACACACTTGTACAACCTTGTACACACTTGTACAACCTTGTACACACTTGTACAACCTTGTACACACTTGTACAACCTCGTACACACTTGTACAACCTTGTACACACTTGTACAACCTTGTACACAATTGTAAAACCTTGTACACACTTGTACAACCTTGTACACACTTGTACACCCTTGTACACACTTGTACAAAATTTTACATTCTTGTACATAATTGTACACCCTTGTACACACTTGTACAACCTTGTACAAACCTGTACACCCTTGTACACACTTGTACAAGCTTGTACACACTTGTACAAGCTTGTACACACTTGTACACCCTTGTACAAACTTGTGCACCCTTGAACACTTTTGTACACCCTTGTACACATTTGTACAACCTTGTACAAACTTAAACACACTTGTACAAACATGTACACACTTGAACAACCTTGTACACACTTGTACAACCTTGTACACACTTGTACAAGCGTGTACACACTTGTACAACCTTGTACACACTTGTACAACCTTGTACACACTTGTACAAGCTTGTACACACTTGTACAACCTTGTACACACTTGTACAACCTTTTACACAATTGTAAAACCTTGTACACACTTGTACATTCTTGTACAAACTTGTACTTACTTGTACAACCTTGTACAAACTTGTACACACTTGTACAAACTTTTACATCCTTGTATACATTTGTACACCCTTGTACACACTTGTACAACCTTGTACAAACCTGTACACCCTTGTACACACTTGTACAAGCTTGTACACGATTGTACACCCTTGTACACACTTGTTCACCCTTGTACACACTTGTACACCCTTGTACACACATGTACAACCTTTTACAAACTTGTACACACTTGTACAAACTTGTACACCCTTGTACACACTTGTACAACCTTGTACACACTTGTACAACCTTGTACAAACCTGTACACCCTTGTACACACTTGTACAAGCTTGTACACGATTGTACACTCTTGTACACACTTGTGCAACCTTGTACACACTTGTACAACCTTGTACACACTTGTACAACCTTGTACACACTTGTTCAAGCTTGTACACACTTGTGCACCCTTGTACACACTTGTACACCCTTGTACACACATGTACAACCTTTTACAAACTTGTACACACTTGTACAAACTTGTACATTCTTGTACATACTTGTACACCCTTGTAAACACTTGTACAAAATTGTACAATCCTGTACAACCTTGTACACACTTGTACAAGCTTGTACACACTTGTACAAGCTTGTACACACTTGTACACCCTTGTACAAACTTGTGCACCCTTGTACACTTTTGTACACCCTTGTATACATTTGTACAAACTTGTACAAACTTGTACACACTTGTACAAACTTGTACACACTTGTACAAACTTGTACACCCTTGTACACACTTGTACAACCTTGTACACACTTGTACAACCTTGTACAAACCTGTACACCCTTGTACACACTTGTACAAGCTTGTACACGATTGTACACTCTTGTACACACTTGTGCAACCTTGTACACACTTGTACAACCTTGTACACACTTGTACAACCTTGTACACACTTGTTCAAGCTTGTACACACTTGTACAACCTTGTACACACTTGTACACCCTTGTACACACTTGTACAACCTTTTACAAACTTGTACACACTTGTACAAAATTGTACATTCTTGTACATACTTGTACACCCTTGTACACACTTGTACAACCTTGTACAAACCTGTACACCCTTGTACACACTTGTACAAGCTTGTACACACTTGTACACCCTTGTACAAACTTGTGCACCCTTGTACACTTTTGTACACCCTTGTACACATTTGTACAACCTTGTACAAACTTGTACACACTTGTACAAACTTGTACACACTTGTACAAACTTGTGTACACTTGTACAACCTTGTACACACTTGTACAACCTTGTACACACTTGTACAACCTTGTACACACTTTTACAACCTCGTACACACTTGTACAACCTTGTACACACTTGTACAACCTTGTACACAATTGTAAAACCTTGTACACACTTGTACAACCTTGTACACACTTGTACACCCTTGTACACACTTGTACAAAATTTTACATTCTTGTACATACTTGTACACCCTTGTACACACTTGTACAACCTTGTACAAACCTGTACACCCTTGTACACACTTGTACAAGCCTGTACACACTTGTACAAGCTTGTACACACTTGTACAAGCTTGTACACACTTGTACACCCTTGTACAAACTTGTGCACCCTTGAACACTTTTGTACAACCTTGTACACATTTGTACAACCTTGTACAAACTTAAACACACTTGTACAAACATGTACACACTTGAACAACCTTGTACACACTTGTACAACCTTGTACACACTTGTACAAACTTGTACACCCTTGTACACACTTGTACAACCTTGTACACACTTTTACAACCTTGTACAAACCTGTACACCCTTGTACACACTTGTACAAGCTTGTACACGATTGTACACTCTTGTACACACTTGTGCAACCTTGTACACACTTGTACAACCTTGTACACACTTGTACAACCTTGTACACACTTGTTCAAGCTTGTACACTCTTGTACAACCTTGTACACACTTGTACACCCTTGTACACACTTGTACAACCTTTTACAAACTTGTACACACTTGTACAAAATTGTACATTCTTGTACATACTTGTACACCCTTGTACACACTTGTACAACCTTGTACAAACCTGTACACCCTTGTACACACTTGTACAAGCTTGTACACACTTGTACAAGCTTGTACACACTTGTACACCCTTGTACAAACTTGTGCACCATTGTACACTTTTGTACACCCTTGTACACATTTGTACAAAATTTTACATTCTTGTACATACTTGTACACCCTTGTACACACTTGTACAACCTTGTACAAACTTGTACACACTTGTACAAACTTGTACACACTTGTACAAACTTGTACACACTTGTACAACCTTGTACACACTTGTACAACCTTGTACACACTTATACAACCTCGTACACACTTGTACAACCTTGTACACACTTGTACAACCTTGTACACAATTGTAAAACCTTGTACACACTTGTACAACCTTGTACACACTTGTACACCCTTGTACACACTTGTACAAAATTTTACATTCTTGTACATACTTGTACACCCTTGTACACACTTGTACAACCTTGTACAAACCTGTACACCCTTGTACACACTTGTACAAGCTTGTACACACTTGTACAAGCTTGTACACACTTGTACAAGCTTGTACACACTTGTACACCCTTGTACAAACTTGTGCACCCTTGAACACTTTTGTACACCCTTGTACACATTTGTACAACCTTGTACAAACTTAAACACACTTGTACAAACATGTACACACTTGAACAACCTTGTACACACTTGTACAACCTTGTACACAGTTGTACAAGCTTGTATACACTTGTACAACCTTGTACACACTTGTACAACCTTGTACACACTTGTACAAGCTTGTACACACTTGTACAACCTTGTACACACTTGTACAACCTATTACACAATTGTAAAACCTTGTACACACTTGTACATTCTTGTACAAACTTGTACTTACTTGTACAACCTTGTACAAACTTGTACACACTTGTACAAACTTTTACATCCTTGTATACATTTGTACACCCTTGTACACACTTGTACAACCTTGTACAAACCTGTACACCCTTGTACACACTTGTACAAGCTTGTACACGATTGTACACCCTTGTACACACTTGTGCACCCTTGTACACACTTGTACACCCTTGTACACACATGTACAACCTTTTACAAACTTCTACACACTTGTACAAACTTGTACATTCTTGTACATACTTGTACACCCTTGTAAACACTTGTACAAAATTGTACAAACCTGTACACCCTTGTACACACTTGTACAAGCTTGTACACACTTGTACACCCTTGTACAAACTTGTGCACCCTTGTACACTTTTGTACACCCTTGTATACATTTGTACAAACTTGTACAAACTTGTACACACTTGTACAAACTTGTACACACTTGTACAAACTTGTACACACTTGTACAAACTTGTACACCCTTGTACACACTTGTACAACCTTGTACACACTTGTACAACCTTGTACAAACCTGTACACCCTTGTACACACTTGTACAAGCTTGTACACGATTGTACACTCTTGTACACACTTGTGCAACCTTGTACACACTTGTACAACCTTGTACACACTTGTACAACCTTGTACACACTTGTTCAAGCTTGTACACACTTGTACAACCTTGTACACACTTGTACACCCTTGTACACACTTGTACAACCTTTTACAAACTTGTACACACTTGTACAAAATTTTACATTCTTGTACATACTTGTACACCCTTGTACACACTTGTACAACCTTGTACAAACCTGTACAACCTTGTACACACTTGTACAAGCTTGTACACACTTGTACAAGCTTGTACACACTTGTACACCCTTGTACAAACTTGTGCACCCTTGTACACTTTTGTACACCCTTGTACACATTTGTACAACCTTGTACAAACTTGTACACACTTGTACAAACTTGTACACACTTGTACAAACTTGTGTACACTTGTACAACCTTGTACACACTTGTACAACCTTGTACACACTTGTACAACCTTGTACACACTTGTACAACCTTGTACACACTTGTACACCCTTGTACACACTTGTACAACCTTGTAAAAGCCTGTACACCCTTGTACACACTTGTACAAGCTTGTACACACTTGTACAAGCTTGTACACACTTGTACAAGCTTGTACACACTTGTACACCCTTGTACAAACTTGTGCACCCTTGAACACTTTTGTACACCCTTGTACACATTTGTACAACCTTGTACAAACTTAAACACACTTGTACAAACATGTACACACTTGAACAACCTTGTACACACTTGTACAACCTTGTACACACTTGTACAAGCCTGTACACACTTGTACAACCTTGTACACACTTAGAGTATTTAGAGGGATGTCTTGTTATTTAGAGGGATGTCTTGTTATTTAGAGGGATGTCTTCATATTTGGAGGGATGTCTTGTTATTTAGAGGGATGTCTTGTTATTTAGAGGGATGTCTTAATATTTAGCGGAATGTCTAGTTTATTAGAGGGATGTCTTGTTATTTAGAGGGATGTCTTGTTATTTAGAGGGATGTCTTAATATTTGGAGGGATGTCTTGTTATTTAGAGGGATGTCTTAATATTTAGAGGGATTTCTTGTTTTTTAGTGGGATGTCTTGTTATTTAGAGGGATGTCTTGTTATTTGGAGAGATATCTTTTTATTTATAGGGATGTCTTGTTTTTTAGAGGGTTGTCTTGTTATTTGGAGGGATGTCTTGTTTTTTAGAGGGTTGTCTTGGTATTTAGAGGGATGTCTTGTTATTTAGAGGGATGTCTTGTTATTTAGAGGGATGTCTTCTTATTTGGAGTGAAGTCTTGTTATTTGGAGGAATGTCTTGTTATTTAGAGGGATATCTTGTTATTTGGAGGGATGTCTTGTTATTTAGAGGGATGTCTTGTTTTTTAGAGGGTTGTGTTGTAATTTAGATGGGATGTCTTGTTATTTAGAGGGATGTCTTGTTATTTACAGGTATGTCTTGTTATTTAGAGGGATGTCTTAATATTTAGAGGAATGTCTTGTTATATAGATGGATGTCTTGTTATTTAGAGGGATGTCTTGTTATTTAGAGAGATGTCTTGTTATTTAGAGGGTTTTTTTGTTTTTTAGAGGGTTGTCTTGTTATTTGGAGGGATGTCTTGTTATTTAGATTGATGTCTTAATATTTAGAGGGATGTCTTTTTATTTGGAGGGATGTCTTGTTATTTAGAGGGATGTCTTGTTATTTAGAGGAATGTCTTGTTATTTAAAAGGGATGTCTTGTTATTTAGAGGGACGTCTTGTTATTTAGTGGGATGTCTTGTTATTTAGAGGGATGTCTTGTTATTTAGAAAGATGTCTTGTTATTTAAAGGGATGTCTTAATATTTAGAGGGATGTCTTGTTATTTAGAGGGATGTCTTAATATTTAGAGGGATGTCTTGTTATTTGGAGGGATGTCTTAATATTTAGAGGGATGTCTTGTTATTTAGAGGGATGTCTTGTTATTTAGAGGGATGTCTTGTTTTTTAAAGGGTTGTCTTGTTATTTGGAGGGATGTCTTAATATTTAGAGGGATGTCTTGGTATTTGGAGGGATGTCTTGTTATTTAGAGGGATGTCTTAATATTTAGCGGAATGTCTAGTTTATTAGAGGGATGTCTTGTTATTTAGAGGGATGTCTTGTTATTTAGAGGGATGTCTTAATATTTGGAGGGATGTCTTGTTATTTAGAATGATGTCTTATTTGTACAACCTTGTACAAACTTGTACAACCTTGTACAAACTTGTACACACTTGTACAAACTTGTACACACTTGTACAAACTTGTACACACTTGTACAACCTTGTACACACTTGTACAACCTTGTACACACTTGTACAACCTCGTACACACTTGTACAACCTTGTACACACTTGTACAACCTTGTACACAATTGTAAAACCTTGTACACACTTGTACAACCTTGTACACACTTGTACACCCTTGTACACACTTGTACAAAATTTTACATTCTTGTACATACTTGTACACCCTTGTACACACTTGTACAACCTTGTACAAACCTGTACACCCTTGTACACACTTGTACAAGCTTGTACACACTTGTACACCCTTGTACAAACTTGTGCACCCTTGAACACTTTTGTACACCCTTGTACACATTTGTACAACCTTGTACAAACTTAAACACACTTGTACAAACATGTACACACTTGAACAACCTTGTACACACTTGTACAACCTTGTACACACTTGTACAAGCTTGTATACACTTGTACAACCTTGTACACACTTGTAAAACCTTGTACACACTTGTACATTCTTGTACAAACTTGTACTTACTTGTACAACCTTGTACAAACTTGTACACACTTGTACAAACTTTTACATCCTTGTATACATTTGTACACCCTTGTACACACTTGTACAACCTTGTACAAACCTGTACACCCTTGTACACACTTGTACAAGCTTGTACACGATTGTACACCCTTGTACACACTTGTGCACCCTTGTACACATTTGTACACCCTTGTACACACATGTACAACCTTTTACAAACTTCTACACACTTGTACAAACTTGTACATTCTTGTACATACTTGTACACCCTTGTAAACACTTGTACAAAATTGTACAAACCTGTACACCCTTGTACACACTTGTACAAGCTTGTACACACTTGTACAAGCTTGTACACACTTGTACACCCTTGTACAAACTTGTGCACCCTTGTACACTTTTGTACACCTCTGTATACATTTGTACAAACTTGTACAAACTTGTACACACTTGTACAAACTTGTACACACTTGTACAAACTTGTGTACACTTGTACAACCTTGTACACACTTGTACAACCTTGTACACACTTGTACAACCTTGTACACACTTGTACAACCTTGTACACACTTGTACACACTTGTACAAACTTGTACAAACTTGTGCACCCTTGTACACTTTTGTACACCCTTGTACACATTTGTACAACCTTGTACAAACTTGTACACACTTGTACAAACTTGTACACACTTGTACAAACTTGTGTACACTTGTACAACCTTGTACACACTTGTACAACCTTGTACACACTTGTACAACCTTGTACACACTTGTACAACCTTGTACACACTTGTACACCCTTGTACACACTTGTACAACCTTGTAAAAACCTGTACACCCTTGTACACACTTGTACAAGCTTGTACACACTTGTACAAGCTTGTACACACTTGTACAAGCTTGTACACACTTGTACACCCTTGTACAAACTTGTGCACCCTTGAACACTTTTGTACACCCTTGTACACATTTGTACAACCTTGTACAAACTTAAACACACTTGTACAAACATGTACACACTTGAACAACCTTGTACACACTTGTACAACCTTGTACACACTTGTACAAGCTTGTACACACTTGTACAACCTTGTACACACTTAGAGTATTTAGAGGGATGTCTTGTTATTTAGAGGGATGTCTTGTTATTTAGAGGGATGTCTTCATATTTGGAGGGATGTCTTGTTATTTAGAGGGATGTCTTGTTATTTAGAGGGATGTCTTAATATTTAGCGGAATGTCTAGTTTATTAGAGGGATGTCTTGTTATTTAGAGGGATGTCTTGTTATTTAGAGGGATGTCTTAATATTTGGAGGGATGTCTTGTTATTTAGAGGGATGTCTTAATATTTAGAGGGATGTCTTGTTTTTTAGTGGGATGTCTTGTTATTTAGAGGGATGTCTTGTTATTTGGAGAGATGTCTTTTTATTTAGAGGGATGTCTTGTTTTTTAGAGGGTTGTCTTGTTATTTGGAGGGATGTCTTGTTTTTAGAGGGTTGTCTTGGTATTTAGAGGGATGTCTTGTTATTTAGAGGGATGTCTTGTTATTTAGAGGGATGTCTTCTTATTTGGAGGGAAGTCTTGTTATTTGGAGGAATGTCTTGTTATTTAGAGGGATATCTTGTTATTTGGAGGGATGTCTTGTTATTTAGAGGGATGTCTTGCTATTTAGAGGGATGTCTTTTTATTTGGAGGGATGTCTTGTTATTTAGAGGGATGTCTTGTTATTTAGAGGAATGTCTTGTTATTTAAAAGGGATGTCTTGTTATTTAGAGGGACGTCTTGTTATTTAGTGGGATGTCTTGTTATTTAGAGGGATGTCTTGTTATTTAGAGAGATGTCTTGTTATTTAAAGGGATGTCTTAATATTTAGAGGGATGTCTTGTTATTTAGAGGGATGTCTTAATATTTAGAGGGATGTCTTGTTATTTGGAGGGATGTCTTAATATTTAGAGGGATGTCTTGTTATTTAGAGGGATGTCTTGTTATTTAGAGGGATGTCTTGTTTTTTAAAGGGTTGTCTTGTTATTTGGAGGGATGTCTTAATATTTAGAGGGATGTCTTGGTATTTGGAGGGATGTCTTGTTATTTAGAGGGATGTCTTAATATTTAGCGGAATGTCTAGTTTATTAGAGGGATGTCTTGTTATTTAGAGGGATGTCTTGTTATTTAGAGGGATGTCTTAATATTTGGAGGGATGTCTTGTTATTTAGAATGATGTCTTATTTGTACAACCTTGTACAAACTTGTACAACCTTGTACAAACTTGTACACACTTGTACAAACTTGTACACACTTGTACAAACTTGTACACACTTGTACAACCTTGTACACACTTGTACAACCTTGTACACACTTGTACAACCTTGTACACACTTGTACAACCTCGTACACACTTGTACAACCTTGTACACACTTGTACAACCTTGTACACAATTGTAAAACCTTGTACACACTTGTACAACCTTGTACACACTTGTACACCCTTGTACACACTTGTACAAAATTTTACATTCTTGTACATACTTGTACACCCTTGTACACACTTGTACAACCTTGTACAAACCTGTACACCCTTGTACACACTTGTACAAGCTTGTACACACTTGTACACCCTTGTACAAACTTGTGCACCCTTGAACACTTTTGTACACCCTTGTACACATTTGTACAACCTTGTACAAACTTAAACACACTTGTACAAACATGTACACACTTGAACAACCTTGTACACACTTGTACAACCTTGTACACACTTGTACAAGCTTGTATACACTTGTACAACCTTGTACACACTTGTAAAACCTTGTACACACTTGTACATTCTTGTACAAACTTGTACTTACTTGTACAACCTTGTACAAACTTGTACACACTTGTACAAACTTTTACATCCTTGTATACATTTGTACACCCTTGTACACACTTGTACAACCTTGTACAAACCTGTACACCCTTGTACACACTTGTACAAGCTTGTACACGATTGTACACCCTTGTACACACTTGTGCACCCTTGTACACACTTGTACACCCTTGTACACACATGTACAACCTTTTACAAACTTCTACACACTTGTACAAACTTGTACATTCTTGTACATACTTGTACACCCTTGTAAACACTTGTACAAAATTGTACAAACCTGTACACCCTTGTACACACTTGTACAAGCTTGTACACACTTGTACAAGCTTTTACACACTTGTACACCCTTGTACAAACTTGTGCACCCTTGTACACTTTTGTACACCTCTGTATACATTTGTACAAACTTGTACAAACTTGTACACACTTGTACAAACTTGTACACACTTGTACAAACTTGTGTACACTTGTACAACCTTGTACACACTTGTACAACCTTGTACACACTTGTACAACCTTGTACACACTTGTACAACCTTGTACACACTTGTACACACTTGTACAAACTTGTACAAACTTGTGCACCCTTGTACACTTTTGTACACCCTTGTACACATTTGTACAACCTTGTACAAACTTGTACACACTTGTACAAACTTGTACACACTTGTACAAACTTGTGTACACTTGTACAACCTTGTACACACTTGTACAACCTTGTACACACTTGTACAACCTTGTACACACTTGTACAACCTTGTACACACTTGTACACCCTTGTACACACTTGTACAACCTTGTAAAAACCTGTACACCCTTGTACACACTTGTACAAGCTTGTACACACTTGTACAAGCTTGTACACACTTGTACAAGCTTGTACACACTTGTACAAGCTTGTACACACTTGTACACCCTTGTACAAACTTGTGCACCCTTGAACACTTTTGTACACCCTTGTACACATTTGTACAACCTTGTACAAACTTAAACACACTTGTACAAACATGTACACACTTGAACAACCTTGTACACACTTGTACAACCTTGTACACACTTGTACAAGCTTGTACACACTTGTACAACCTTGTACACACTTAGAGTATTTAGAGGGATGTCTTGTTATTTAGAGGGATGTCTTGTTATTTAGAGGGATGTCTTCATATTTGGAGGGATGTCTTGTTATTTAGAGGGATGTCTTGTTATTTAGAGGGATGTCTTAATATTTAGCGGAATGTCTAGTTTATTAGAGGGATGTCTTGTTATTTAGAGGGATGTCTTGTTATTTAGAGGGATGTCTTAATATTTGGAGGGATGTCTTGTTATTTAGAGGGATGTCTTAATATTTAGAGGGAGGTCTTGTTTTTTAGTGGGATGTCTTGTTATTTAGAGGGATGTCTTGTTATTTGGAGAGATGTCTTTTTATTTAGAGGGATGTCTTGTTTTTTAGAGGGTTGTCTTGTTATTTGGAGGGATGTCTTGTTTTTTAGAGGGTTGTCTTGGTATTTAGAGGGATGTCTTGTTATTTAGAGGGATGTCTTGTTATTTAGAGGGATGTCTTCTTATTTGGAGGGAAGTCTTGTTATTTGGAGGAATGTCTTGTTATTTAGAGGGATATCTTGTTATTTGGAGGGATGTCTTGTTATTTAGAGGGATGTCTTGCTATTTAGAGGGATGTCTTTTTATTTGGAGGGATGTCTTGTTATTTAGAGGGATGTCTTGTTATTTAGAGGAATGTCTTGTTATTTAAAAGGGATGTCTTGTTATTTAGAGGGACGTCTTGTTATTTAGTGGGATGTCTTGTTATTTAGAGGGATGTCTTGTTATTTAGAGAGATGTCTTGTTATTTAAAGGGATGTCTTAATATTTAGAGGGATGTCTTGTTATTTAGAGGGATGTCTTAATATTTAGAGGGATGTCTTGTTATTTGGAGGGATGTCTTAATATTTAGAGGGATGTCTTGTTATTTAGAGGGATGTCTTGTTATTTAGAGGGATGTCTTGTTTTTTAAAGGGTTGTCTTGTTATTTGGAGGGATGTCTTAATATTTTGAGGGATGTCTTGGTATTTGGAGGGATGTCTTGTTATTTAGAGGGATGTCTTAATATTTAGCGGAATGTCTAGTTTATTAGAGGGATGTCTTGTTATTTAGAGGGATGTCTTGTTATTTAGAGGGATGTCTTAATATTTGGAGGGATGTCTTGTTATTTAGAATGATGTCTTATTTGTACAACCTTGTACAAACTTGTACAACCTTGTACAAACTTGTACACACTTGTACAAACTTGTACACACTTGTACAAACTTGTACACACTTGTACAACCTTGTACACACTTGTACAACCTTGTACACACTTGTACAACCTCGTACACACTTGTACAACCTTGTACACACTTGTACAACCTTGTACACAATTGTAAAACCTTGTACACACTTGTACAACCTTGTACACACTTGTACACCCTTGTACACACTTGTACAAAATTTTACATTCTTGTACATACTTGTACACCCTTGTACACACTTGTACAACCTTGTACAAACCTGTACACCCTTGTACACACTTGTACAAGCTTGTACACACTTGTACACCCTTGTACAAACTTGTGCACCCTTGAACACTTTTGTACACCCTTGTACACATTTGTACAACCTTGTACAAACTTAAACACACTTGTACAAACATGTACACACTTGAACAACCTTGTACACACTTGTACAACCTTGTACACACTTGTACAAGCTTGTATACACTTGTACAACCTTGTACACACTTGTAAAACCTTGTACACACTTGTACATTCTTGTACAAACTTGTACTTACTTGTACAACCTTGTACAAACTTGTACACACTTGTACAAACTTTTACATCCTTGTATACATTTGTACACCCTTGTACACACTTGTACAACCTTGTACAAACCTGTACACCCTTGTACACACTTGTACAAGCTTGTACACGATTGTACACCCTTGTACACACTTGTGCACCCTTGTACACACTTGTACACCCTTGTACACACATGTACAACCTTTTACAAACTTCTACACACTTGTACAAACTTGTACATTCTTGTACATACTTGTACACCCTTGTAAACACTTGTACAAAATTGTACAAACCTGTACACCATTGTACACACTTGTACAAGCTTGTACACACTTGTACAAGCTTGTACACACTTGTACACCCTTGTACAAACTTGTGCACCCTTGTACACTTTTGTACACCTCTGTATACATTTGTACAAACTTGTACAAACTTGTACACACTTGTACAAACTTGTACACACTTGTACAAACTTGTACACCCTTGTACACACTTGTACAACCTTGTACACACTTGTACAACCTTGTACAAACCTGTACACCCTTGTACACACTTGTACAAGCTTGTACACGATTGTACACTCTTGTACACACTTGTGCAACCTTGTACACACTTGTACAACCTTGTACACACTTGTACAACCTTGTACACACTTGTTCAAGCTTGTACACACTTGTACAACCTTGTACACACTTGTACACCCTTGTACACACTTGTACAACCTTTTACAAACTTGTACACACTTGTACAAAATTGTACATTCTTGTACATACTTGTACACCCTTGTACACACTTGTACAACCTTGTACAAACCTGTACACCCTTGTACACACTTGTACAAGCTTGTACACACTTGTACAAGCTTGTACACACTTGTACACCCTTGTACAAACTTGTGCACCCTTGTACACTTTTGTACACCCTTGTACTCATTTGTACAACCTTGTACAAACTTGTACACACTTGTACAAACTTGTACACACTTGTACAAACTTGTGTACACTTGTACAACCTTGTACACACTTGTACAACCTTGTACACACTTGTACAACCTTGTACACACTTGTACAACCTCGTACACACTTGTACAACCTTGTACACACTTGTACAACCTTGTACACAATTGTAAATTCTTGTACACACTTGTACAACCTTGTACACACTTGTACACCCTTGTACACACTTGTACAAAATTTTACATTCTTGTACATACTTGTACACCCTTGTACACACTTGTACAACCTTGTACAAACCTGTACACCCTTGTACACACTTGTACAAGCTTGTACACACTTGTACAAGCTTGTACACACTTGTACAAGCTTGTACACACTTGTACACCCTTGTACAAACTTGTGCACCCTTGAACACTTTTGTACACCCTTGTACACATTTGTACAACCTTGTACAAACTTAAACACACTTGTACAAACATGTACACACTTGAACAACCTTGTACACACTTGTACAACCTTTTACACACTTGTACAAGCTTGTACACACTTGTACAACCTTGTACACACTTGTACAACCTTGTACACACTTGTACAAGCTTGTACACACTTGTACAACCTTGTACACACTTGTACAACCTTTTACACAATTGTAAAACCTTGTACACACTTGTACATTCTTGTACAAACTTGTACTTACTTGTACAACCTTGTACAAACTTGTACACACTTGTACAAACTTTTACATCCTTGTATACATTTGTACACCCTTGTACACACTTGTACAACCTTGTACAAACCTGTACACCCTTGTACACACTTGTACAAGCTTGTACACGATTGTACACCCTTGTACACACTTGTTCACCCTTGTACACACTTGTACACCCTTGTACACACATGTACAACCTTTTACAAACTTGTACACACTTGTACAAACTTGTACATTCTTGTACATACTTGTACATTCTTGTACATACTTGTACACCCTTGTAAACACTTGTACAAAATTGTACAATCCTGTACAACCTTGTACACACTTGTACAAGCTTGTACACACTTGTACAAGCTTGTACACACTTGTACACCCTTGTACAAACTTGTGCACCCTTGTACACTTTTGTACACCCTTGTATACATTTGTACAAACTTGTACAAACTTGTACACACTTGTACAAACTTGTACACACTTGTACAAACTTGTACACCCTTGTACACACTTGTACAACCTTGTACACACTTGTACAACCTTGTACAAACCTGTACACCCTTGTACACGATTGTACACTCTTGTACACACTTGTGCAACCTTGTACACACTTGTACAACCTTGTACACACTTGTACAACCTTGTACACACTTGTTCAAGCTTGTACACACTTGTACAACCTTGTACACACTTGTACACCCATGTACACACTTGTACAACCTTTTACAAACTTGTACACACTTGTACAAAATTGTACATTCTTGTACATACTTGTACACCCTTGTACACACTTGTACAACCTTGTACAAACCTGTACACCCTTGTACACACTTGTACAAGCTTGTACACACTTGTACAAGCTTGTACACACTTGTACACCCTTGTACAAACTTGTGCACCCTTGTACACTTTTGTACACCCTTGTACACATTTGTACAACCTTGTACAAACTTGTACACACTTGTACAAACTTGTACACACTTGTACAAACTTGTGTACACTTGTACAACCTTGTACACACTTGTACAACCTTGTACACACTTGTACAACCTTGTACACACTTGTACAACCTCGTACACACTTGTACAACCTTGTACACACTTGTACAACCTTGTACACAATTGTAAAACCTTGTACACACTTGTACAACCTTGTACACACTTGTACACCCTTGTACACACTTGTACAAAATTTTACATTCTTGTACATACTTGTACACCCTTGTACACACTTGTACAACCTTGTACAAACCTGTACACCCTTGTACACACTTGTACAAGCTTGTACACACTTGTACAAGCTTGTACACACTTGTACAAGCTTTTACACACTTGTACACCCTTGTACAAACTTGTGCACCCTTGAACACTTTTGTACAACCTTGTACACATTTGTACAACCTTGTACAAACTTAAACACACTTGTACAAACATGTACACACTTGAACAACCTTGTACACACTTGTACAACCTTGTACACACTTGTACAAACTTGTACACCCTTGTACACACTTGTACAACCTTGTACACACTTGTACACCCTTGTACACACTTGTACAACCTTGTAAAAACCTGTACACCCTTGTACACACTTGTACAAGCTTGTACACACTTGTACAAGCTTGTACACACTTGTACAAGCTTGTACACACTTGTACACCCTTGTACAAACTTGTGCACCCTTGAACACTTTTGTACACCCTTGTACACATTTGTACAACCTTGTACAAACTTAAACACACTTGTACAAACATGTACACACTTGAACAACCTTGTACACACTTGTACAACCTTGTACACACTTGTACAAGCTTGTACACACTTGTACAACCTTGTACACACTTAGAGTATTTAGAGGGATGTCTTGTTATTTAGAGGGATGTCTTGTTATTTAGAGGGATGTTTTCATATTTGGAGGGATGTCTTGTTATTTAGAGGGATGTCTTGTTATTTAGAGGGATGTCTTAATATTTAGCGGAATGTCTAGTTTATTAGAGGGATGTCTTGTTATTTAGAGATATGTCTTGTTATTTAGAGGGATGTCTTGTTATTTAGAGGAATGTCTTGTTATTTAAAAGGGATGTCTTGTTATTTAGAGGGACGTCTTGTTATTTAGTGGGATGTCTTGTTATTTAGAGGGATGTCTTGTTATTTAGAGAGATGTCTTGTTATTTAAAGGGATGTCTTAATATTTAGAGGGATGTCTTGTTATTTAGAGGGATGTCTTAATATTTAGAGGGATGTCTTGTTATTTGGAGGGATGTCTTAATATTTAGAGAGATGTCTTGTTATTTAGAGGGATGTCTTGTTATTTAGAGGGATGTCTTGTTTTTTAAAGGGTTGTCTTGTTATTTGGAGGGATGTCTTAATATTTAGAGGGATGTCTTGGTATTTGGAGGGATGTCTTGTTATTTAGAGGGATGTCTTAATATTTAGCGAAATGTCTAGTTTATTAGAGGGATGTCTTGTTATTTAGAGGGATGTCTTGTTATTTAGAGGGATGTCTTAATATTTGGAGGGATGTCTTGTTATTTAGAGGGATGTCTTATTTGTACAACCTTGTACTAACTTGTACAACCTTGTACAAACTTGTACACACTTGTACAAACTTGTACACACTTGTACAAACTTGTACACACTTATACAACCTTGTACACACTTGTACATCCTTGTCCACACTTGTACAACCTCGTACACACTTATACAACCTTGTACACACTTGTACAACCTTGTACACAATTGTAAAACCTTGTACACACTTGTACAACCTTGTACACACTTGTACACCCTTGTACACACTTGTACAAAATTTTACATTCTTGTACATACTTGTACACCCTTGTACACACTTGTACAACCTTGTACAAACCTGTACACCCTTGTACACACTTGTACAAGCTTGTACACACTTGTACAAGCTTGTACACACTTGTACAAGCTTGTACACACTTGTACACCCTTGTACAAACTTGTGCACCCTTGAACACTTTTGTACACCCTTGTACACATTTGTACAACCTTGTACAAACTTAAACACACTTGTACAAACATGTACACACTTGAACAACCTTGTACACACTTGTACAACCTTGTACACACTTGTACAAGCTTGTATACACTTGTACAACCTTGTACACACTTGTACAACCTTGTACACACTTGTACAAGCTTGTACACACTTGTACAACCTTGTACACACTTGTACAACCTATTACACAATTGTAAAACCTTGTACACACTTGTACATTCTTGTACAAACTTGTACTTACTTGTACAACCTTGTACAAACTTGTACACACTTGTACAAACTTTTACATCCTTGTATACATTTGTACACCCTTGTACACACTTGTACAACCTTGTACAAACCTGTACACCCTTGTACACACTTGTACAAGCTTGTACACGATTGTACACCCTTGTACACACTTGTGCACCCTTGTACACACTTGTACACCCTTGTACACACATGTACAACCTTTTACAAACTTCTACACACTTGTACAAACTTGTACATTCTTGTACATACTTATACACCCTTGTAAACACTTGTACAAAATTGTACAAACCTGTACACCCTTGTACACACTTGTACAAGCTTGTACACACTTGTACAAGCTTGTACACACTTGTACACCCTTGTACAAACTTGTGCACCCTTGTACACTTTTGTACACCCTTGTATACATTTGTACAAACTTGTACAAACTTGTACACACTTGTACAAACTTGTACACACTTGTACAAACTTGTACACCCTTGTACACACTTGTACAAACTTGTACACACTTGTACAACCTTGTACAAACCTGTACACCCTTGTACACACTTGTACAAGCTTGTACACGATTGTACACTCTTGTACACACTTGTGCAACCTTGTACACACTTGTACAACCTTGTACACACTTGTTCAAGCTTGTACACACTTGTACAACCTTGTACACACTTGTACACCCTTGTACACACTTGTACAACCTTTTACAAACTTGTACACACTTGTACAAAATTGTACATTCTTGTACATACTTGTACACCCTTGTACACACTTGTACATCCTTGTACAAACCTGTACACCCTTGTACACACTTGTACAAGCTTGTACACACTTGTACAAGCTTGTACACACTTGTACACCCTTGTACAAACTTGTGCACCCTTGTACACTTTTGTACACCCTTGTACACATTTGTACAACCTTGTACAAACTTGTACACACTTGTACAAACTTGTACACACTTGTACAAACTTGTACAACCTTGTACACACTTGTACAACCTTGTACACACTTGTACAACCTTGTACACACTTGTACAACCTCGTACACACTTGTACAACCTTGTACACACTTGTACAACCTTGTACACAATTGTAAAACCTTGTACACACTTGTACAACCTTGTACACACTTGTACACCCTTGTACACACTTGTACAACCTTGTAAAAACCTGTACACCCTTGTACACACTTGTACAAGCTTGTACACACTTGTACAAGCTTGTACACACTTGTACAAGCTTGTACACACTTGTACACCCTTGTACAAACTTGTGCACCCTTGAACACTTTTGTACACCCTTGTACACATTTGTACAACCTTGTACAAACTTAAACACACTTGTACAAACATGTACACACTTGAACAACCTTGTACACACTTGTACAACCTTGTACACACTTGTACAAGCTTGTACACACTTGTACAACCTTGTACACACTTAGAGTATTTAGAGGGATGTCTTGTTATTTAGAGGGATGTCTTGTTATTTAGAGGGATGTCTTCATATTTGGAGGGATGTCTTGTTATTTAGAGGGATGTCTTGTTATTTAGAGGGATGTCTTAATATTTAGCGGAATGTCTAGTTTATTAGAGGGATGTCTTGTTATTTAGAGGGATGTCTTGTTATTTAGAGGGATATCTTAATATTTGGAGGGATGTCTTGTTATTTAGAGGGATGTCTTAATATTTAGAGGGATGTCTTGTTTTTTAGTGGGATGTCTTGTTATTTAGAGGGATGTCTTGTTATTTGGAGAGATGTCTTTTTAAAATTCATTTTTATAGCCCCAGGATTGCGTAATATGACTAATAATGGTTAAAAACGTACCTTGTCAGACAATCCTTGACATGTTTTATAGTGTCGAAAATAAACTTGCTACATGTTTCGGTGGTTATTAAATTCCACCATCGTCAGGCACACAAAAGGATCCACTTCTTGAGGTGTCGTCAGAGTTGTTACATACATTTAACACGAACACAAAACACGAAACGATTAAATACACGGTAACAGATAGGCCTATCAACTTATGCACGTACATTGCCGCGGGCAGGACTGGAAGCAGACTGAACCAGGTTATTAAGGACCGACGTGGACTCTGGGTTGTCGTCTGCGTTATCAACAGCTGATATAGGACTACTGTAGTGACGGAGTAGAGTGTTGAAAATATAATGGGATTCATAATTGAGTTTTTCATTCAAAATTTGTGTGCTGTCCCTGGTTTTTAGGTCCTTATATATTTCAAACTCCTCCAAGGTATTTAATAAGTTTCCTTTCCCACAGTAATGTAGAATGTCGAGACCGTCATTTATATCCAGCATATCATGGTTATTGTCAATAATGTGCTGAGCGAATTTGGATTTCTGCAATTTAAGTGTAGGGGCTGGTCGATGCTCTTTGTATCTTATTTTGAAAGCTCTCCCACTTTGTCCTACATAAGTGCTCGGGCAATCAGCACATTTTATTCGGTACACACCTGTCTTTTCGTATTTATCAACATGTGGGCGCTTGCCTTTAGATATGTTCTGCAGCCGATTTGTAGTTTTAAACGCTAGTTTAACACCATGTTTATTGAGATCTTTCTTCAAATAGTTGTTTATTTGGTGGTTGTTTTCAACGCAGCAATACACTACTTTGTTATTATCATTATTTGCTGGCATGCGGCATGTATTTTCCTTTTTCTTTGCAACGATTTTGTCTACGATCTCAGATTTGTATCCATTAGCCACGGC
Source organism: Macrosteles quadrilineatus (assembly GCF_028750875.1). NCBI lineage: Eukaryota > Metazoa > Arthropoda > Insecta > Hemiptera > Cicadellidae > Macrosteles > Macrosteles quadrilineatus. Next base: position 168,793 of record NW_026542772.1, on the reverse strand, counting down.
AATGTGTTTTATTATATTAAGCTCTTTATTGTAGTTTTCTGGACTTAGTGGGACATTTAGTAGTCTGTAGACCATTGAGTTATAGGCTGCCAGTTTTTGAGAATATGGATGGTAAGATGTGCTATGGATGGTTTGGTCGGATGTCGTGGGTTTACGGTATATGCTATACTCCAATGTATTGTTGCGTTTTTCAAGAGTGAGGTCCAGAAAATTTATTTTGTTGTCTACTTCCTTTTCCACAGTAAATTTTAGGTTCGGCGACACAGAGTTTAAATATTGGTGTAGTAAATCAAGTTGACGGTTGTTGCCGTTAAATATTATGATAGTGTCGTCTACATATCTAAAGTATTTCACTATTCTATTTACATGTTTGTTTTTATCAGAAAAAATGAATTCATTTTCTATGTTATTTAAATAGATTTCTGACAGGATTCCCGAGAGAGGGGAGCCCATGGCAAGACCTTCATTTTGCTTGTAGAATTTTCCATTGAACGAAAAATAATTTTGGCCTAATATTTCCTTTAGGAGACATATTATTTCTTCTATGGCTTCAGGTAGGAGGCTTGAATTTTCTTGTAAGTTTTTAAAAACTAATTCAACAGTTTTGTCTATTGGAACGTTGGTATATAGGTTTGTAATGTCAAACGATGCTAAAATATGGTGTTGTTGAATGTTGATACTTATAGTTTTTTCAATGAAATTATATGAATTTTTTAAGCTATAGTCATTTTTTAGGACAGTTTGTGTCCTAAGAATTTTCTCTAGGCGTTTAGCAAGTTTATAAGTTGGGGCAGTGGTGTAATTGACAAGAGGCCTGATAGGAATATTATCTTTGTGGATCTTAGGTAGTCCACTGAGTTTTGGAGCAGCAGGATTTATAGCTCTTAATTGTGAAATGTCATTATCAGTAAACAACACTTTACTCTGGTTCATTAGCTTCTTGATACGCCTCTGATAAGCAGCTGTAGGATCCTTAGATAGCGAGGAAATATTGTTGTTAGTAATGAACTCTTCTACTTTATCATTATATTGAGCCTCATACATTACTATCGTTGTGTTTCCTTTATCAGCCTTACACAGGATTGCATTATTAGCTTTAAGTTTATTGTTTAGGCTTTTTAGAGCAACAATATCTTTCTTTTGAGACAAACTTAGTTTTGGTGTACATTGGTTATTTTTATTTAATTTTTCAGACATATTAAACCTAACGACATTCCTATCCTCCTCTTTGGCAATCATTTTTATAGCGCACTCAGCGTTTAATAAGACGTTAAAAAATGCATTTCTGTTACGGTTAGGTAAGTTGTGTTTAAGGCCCTTATCAAGCAACTGCATTTCATCGTTAGTGAACGATATCGTTGTTTTATTTATTGTTCTAGGGTAGAATTCAAAATCAAAGAGGATGGCATCTTCTTTAGTTTTTTGGTTGTTGATGAGATGAGTTAACTTTTTCTTTTGGTTGGATTTTTTATGTCTAATGATTCTAGAGATTGACAAATCAACTTTATTAATGAGTGGCTGAACTAGGGCAGGGTGAACGTTGTTAGTGAACTCTAAGTATTTATTCAGTAACAATTTGTTTAACATGGTTTTCATACTGTACATATGTTTGATCTCATTCTTAATCCACAGTTTTTCTGCAGAAGATTTTGCCCTTAATGCTGAGATAGATTTGTTCTTTACTTTGATCTGGACATAGTTAGGTATAACCTCCTGAGCGAGACAATCTTGGTTGAATTTTATGTTTTGCGTTGTGTTGCATAACTTCAACTTGATCCTTTTGTATTGTAAGGCTAATTGGGCCGGACAGGCTGAACAATTAAAATTCATTTTTATAGCCCCAGGATTGCGTAATATGACTAATAATGGTTAAAAACGTACCTTGTCAGACAATCCTTGACATGTTTTATAGTGTCGAAAATAAACTTGCTACATGTTTCGGTGGTTATTAAATTCCACCATCGTCAGGCACACAACTGTACAATATAAATATGGCAATATAAAAATGATTGCCAAAGAGGAGGATAGGAATGTCGTTAGGTTTAATATGTCTGAAAAATTAAATAAAAATAACCAATGTACACCAAAACTAAGTTTGTCTCAAAAGAAAGATATTGTTGCTCTAAAAAGCCTAAACAATAAACTTAAAGCTAATAATGCAATCCTGTGTAAGGCTGATAAAGGAAACACAACGATAGTAATGTATGAGGCTCAATATAATGATAAAGTAGAAGAGTTCATTACTAACAACAATATTTCCTCGCTATCTAAGGATCCTACAGCTGCTTATCAGAGGCGTATCAAGAAGCTAATGAACCAGAGTAAAGTGTTGTTTACTGATAATGACATTTCACAATTAAGAGCTATAAATCCTGCTGCTCCAAAACTCAGTGGACTACCTAAGATCCACAAAGATAATATTCCTATCAGGCCTCTTGTCAATTACACCACTGCCCCAACTTATAAACTTGCTAAACGCCTAGAGAAAATTCTTAGGACACAAACTGTCCTAAAAAATGACTATAGCTTAAAAAATTCATATAATTTCATTGAAAAAACTATAAGTATCAACATTCAACAACACCATATTTTAGCATCGTTTGACATTACAAACCTATATACCAACGTTCCAATAGACAAAACTGTTGAATTAGTTTTTAAAAACTTACAAGAAAATTCAAGCCTCCTACCTGAAGCCATAGAAGAAATAATATGTCTCCTAAAGGAAATATTAGGCCAAAATTATTTTTCGTTCAATGGAAAATTCTACAAGCAAAATGAAGGTCTTGCCATGGGCTCCCCTCTCTCGGGAATCCTGTCAGAAATCTATTTAAATAACATAGAAAATGAATTCATTTTTTCTGATAAAAACAAACATGTAAATAGAATAGTGAAATACTTTAGATATGTAGACGACACTATCATAATATTTAACGGCAACAACCGTCAACTTGATTTACTACACCAATATTTAAACTCTGTGTCGCCGAACCTAAAATTTACTGTGGAAAAGGAAGTAGACAACAAAATAAATTTTCTGGACCTCACTCTTGAAAAACGCAACAATACATTGGAGTATAGCATATACCGTAAACCCACGACATCCGACCAAACCATCCATAGCACATCTTACCATCCATATTCTCAAAAACTGGCAGCCTATAACTCAATGGTCTACAGACTACTAAATGTCCCACTAAGTCCAGAAAACTACAATAAAGAGCTTAATATAATAAAACACATTGCCGTGGCTAATGGATACAAATCTGAGATCGTAGACAAAATCGTTGCAAAGAAAAAGGAAAATACATGCCGCATGCCAGCAAATAATGATAATAACAAAGTAGTGTATTGCTGCGTTGAATACAACCACCAAATAAACAACTATTTGAAGAAAGATCTCAATAAACATGGTGTTAAACTAGCGTTTAAAACTACAAATCGGCTGCAGAACATATCTAAAGGCAAGCGCCCACATGTTGATAAATACGAAAAGACAGGTGTGTACCGAATAAAATGTGCTGATTGCCCGAGCACTTATGTAGGACAAAGTGGGAGAGCTTTCAAAATAAGATACAAAGAGCATCGACCAGCCCCTACACTTAAATTGCAGAAATCCAAATTCGCTCAGCACATTATTGACAATAACCATGATATGCTGGATATAAATGACGGTCTCGACATTCTACATTACTGTGGGAAAGGAAACTTATTAAATACCTTGGAGGAGTTTGAAATATATAAGGACCTAAAAACCAGGGACAGCACACAAATTTTGAATGAAAAACTCAATTATGAATCCCATTATATTTTCAACACTCTACTCCGTCACTACAGTAGTCCTATATCAGCTGTTGATAACGCAGACGACAACCCAGAGTCCACGTCGGTCCTTAATAACCTGGTTCAGTCTGCTTCCAGTCCTGCCCGCGGCAATGTACGTGCATAAGTTGATAGGCCTATCTGTTACCGTGTATTTAATCGTTTCGTGTTTTGTGTTCGTGTTAAATGTATGTAACAACTCTGACGACACCTCAAGAAGTGGATCCTTTTGTGTGCCTGACGATGGTGGAATTTAATAACCACCGAAACATGTAGCAAGTTTATTTTCGACACTATAAAACATGTCAAGGATTGTCTGACAAGGTACGTTTTTAACCATTAGATGTCTTTTTATTTAGAGGGATGTCTTGTTTTTTAGAGGGTTGTCTTGTTATTTGGAGGGATGTCTTGTTTTTTAGAGGGTTGTCTTGGTATTTAGAGGGATGTCTTGTTATTTAGAGGGATGTCTTGTTATTTAGAGGGATGTCTTCTTATTTGGAGGGAAGTCTTGAAATTTGGAGGAATGTCTTGTTATTTAGAGGGATATCTTGTTATTTAGAGGGATGTCTTAATATTTAGCGGAATGTCTAGTTTATTAGAGGGATGTCTTGTTATTTAGAGGGATGTCTTGTTATTTAGAGGGATGTCTTAATATTTGGAGGGATGTCTTGTTATTTAGAGGGATGTCTTAATATTTAGAGGGATGTCTTGTTTTTTAGTGGGATGTCTTGTTATTTAGAGGGATGTCTTGTTATTTGGAGAGATGTCTTTTTATTTAGAGGGATGTCTTGTTTTTTAGAGGGTTGTCTTGTTATTTGGAGGGATGTCTTGTTTTTTAGAGGGTTGTCTTGGTATTTAGAGGGATGTCTTGTTATTTAGAGGGATGTCTTGTTATTTAGAGGGATGTCTTCTTATTTGGAGGGAAGTCTTGTTATTTGGAGGAATGTCTTGTTATTTAGAGGGATATCTTGTTATTTGGAGGGATGTCTTGTTATTTAGAGGGATGTCTTGCTATTTAGAGGGATGTCTTTTTATTTGGAGGGATGTCTTGTTATTTAGAGGGATGTCTTGTTATTTAGAGGAATGTCTTGTTATTTAAAAGGGATGTCTTGTTATTTAGAGGGACGTCTTGTTATTTAGTGGGATGTCTTGTTATTTAGAGGGATGTCTTGTTATTTAGAGAGATGTCTTGTTATTTAAAGGGATGTCTTAATATTTAGAGGGATGTCTTGTTATTTAGAGGGATGTCTTAATATTTAGAGGGATGTCTTGTTATTTGGAGGGATGTCTTAATATTTAGAGGGATGTCTTGTTATTTAGAGGGATGTCTTGTTATTTAGAGGGATGTCTTGTTTTTTTAAGGGTTGTCTTGTTATTTGGAGGGATGTCTTAATATTTAGAGGGATGTCTTGGTATTTGGAGGGATGTCTTGTTATTTAGAGGGATGTCTTAATATTTAGCGGAATGTCTAGTTTATTAGAGGGATGTCTTGTTATTTAGAGGGATGTCTTGTTATTTAGAGGGATGTCTTAATATTTGGAGGGATGTCTTGTTATTTAGAGGGATGTCTTATTTGTACAACCTTGTACAAACTTGTACAACCTTGTACAAACTTGTACACACTTGTACAAACTTGTACACACTTGTACAAACTTGTACACACTTATACAACCTTGTACACACTTGTACAACCTTGTCCACACTTGTACAACCTCGTACACACTTATACAACCTTGTACACACTTGTACAACCTTGTACACAATTGTAAAACCTTGTACACACTTGTACAACCTTGTACACACTTGTACACCCTTGTACACACTTGTACAAAATTTTACATTCTTGTACATACTTGTACACCCTTGTACACACTTGTACAACCTTGTACAAACCTGTACACCCTTGTACACACTTGTACAAGCTTGTACACACTTGTACAAGCTTGTACACACTTGTACAAGCTTGTACACACTTGTACAAGCTTGTACACACTTGTACACCCTTGTACAAACTTGTGCACCCTTGAACACTTTTGTACACCCTTGTACACATTTGTACAACCTTGTACAAACTTAAACACACTTGTACAAACATGTACACACTTGAACAACCTTGTACACACTTGTACAACCTTGTACACACTTGTACAAGCTTGTATACACTTGTACAACCTTGTACACACTTGTACAACCTTGTACACACTTGTACAAGCTTGTACACACTTGTACAACCTTGTACACACTTGTACAACCTATTACACAATTGTAAAACCTTGTACACACTTGTACATTCTTGTACAAACTTGTACTTACTTGTACAACCTTGTACAAACTTGTACACACTTGTACAAACTTTTACATCCTTGTATACATTTGTACACCCTTGTACACACTTGTACAACCTTGTACAAACCTGTACACCCTTGTACACACTTGTACAAGCTTGTACACGATTGTACACCCTTGTACACACTTGTGCACCCTTGTACACACTTGTACACCCTTGTACACACATGTACAACCTTTTACAAACTTCTACACACTTGTACAAACTTGTACATTCTTGTACATACTTGTACACCCTTGTAAACACTTGTAAAAAATTGTACAAACCTGTACACCCTTGTACACACTTGTACAAGCTTGTACACACTTGTACAAGCTTGTACACACTTGTACACCCTTGTACAAACTTGTGCACCCTTGTACACTTTTGTACACCCTTGTATACATTTGTACAAACTTGTACAAACTTGTACACACTTGTACAAACTTGTACACACTTGTACAAACTTGTACACCCTTGTACACACTTGTACAACCTTGTACACACTTGTACAACCTTGTACAAACCTGTACACCCTTGTACACACTTGTACAAGCTTGTACACGATTGTACACTCTTGTACACACTTGTGCAACCTTGTACACACTTGTACAACCTTGTACATACTTGTTCAAGCTTGTACACACTTGTACAACCTTGTACACACTTGTACACCCTTGTACACACTTGTATAACCTTTTACAAACTTGTACACACTTGTACAAAATTGTACATTCTTGTACATACTTGTACACCCTTGTACACACTTGTACATCCTTGTACAAACCTGTACACCCTTGTACACACTTGTACAAGCTTGTACACACTTGTACAAGCTTGTACACACTTGTACACCCTTGTACAAACTTGTGCACCCTTGTACACTTTTGTACACCCTTGTACACATTTGTACAACCTTGTACAAACTTGTACACACTTGTACAAACTTGTACACACTTGTACAAACTTGTGTACACTTGTACAACCTTGTACACACTTGTACAACCTTGTACACACTTGTACAACCTTGTACACACTTGTACAACCTCGTACACACTTGTACAACCTTGTACACACTTGTACAACCTTGTACACAATTGTAAAACCTTGTACACACTTGTACAACCTTGTACACACTTGTACACCCTTGTACACACTTGTACAACCTTGTAAAAACCTGTACACCCTTGTACACACTTGTACAAGCTTGTACACACTTGTACAAGCTTGTACACACTTGTACAAGCTTGTACACACTTGTACACCCTTGTACAAACTTGTGCACCCTTGAACACTTTTGTACACCCTTGTACACATTTGTACAACCTTGTACAAACTTAAACACACTTGTACAAACATGTACACACTTGAACAACCTTGTACACACTTGTACAACCTTGTACACACTTGTACAAGCTTGTACACACTTGTACAACCTTGTACACACTTAGAGTATTTAGAGGGATGTCTTGTTATTTAGAGGGATGTCTTGTTATTTAGAGGGATGTCTTCATATTTGGAGGGATGTCTTGTTATTTAGAGGGATGTCTTGTTATTTAGAGGGATGTCTTAATATTTAGCGGAATGTCTAGTTTATTAGAGGGATGTCTTGTTATTTAGAGGGATGTCTTGTTATTTAGAGGGATGTCTTAATATTTGGAGGGATGTCTTGTTATTTAGAGGGATGTCTTAATATTTAGAGGGATGTCTTGTTTTTAGTGGGATGTCTTGTTATTTAGAGGGATGTCTTGTTATTTGGAGAGATGTCTTTTTATTTAGAGGGATGTCTTGTTTTTTAGAGGTTGTCTTGTTATTTGGAGGGATGTCTTGTTTTTTAGAGGGTTGTCTTGGTATTTAGAGGGATGTCTTGTTATTTAGAGGGATGTCTTGTTATTTAGAGGGATGTCTTCTTATTTGGAGGGAAGTCTTGTTATTTGGAGGAATGTCTTGTTATTTAGAGGGATATCTTGTTATTTAGAGGGATGTCTTAATATTTAGCGGAATGTCTAGTTTATTAGAGGGATGTCTTGTTATTTAGAGGGATGTCTTGTTATTTAGAGGGATGTCTTAATATTTGGAGGGATGTCTTGTTATTTAGAGAGATGTCTTAATATTTAGAGGGATGTCTTGTTTTTTAGTGGGATGTCTTGTTATTTAGAGGGATGTCTTGTTATTTGGAGAGATGTCTTTTTATTTAGAGGGATGTCTTGTTTTTTAGAGGGTTGTCTTGTTATTTGGAGGGATGTCTTGTTTTTTAGAGGGTTGTCTTGGTATTTAGAGGGATGTCTTGTTATTTAGAGGGATGTCTTGTTATTTAGAGGGATGTCTTCTTATTTGGAGGGAAGTCTTGTTATTTGGAGGAATGTCTTGTTATTTAGAGGGATATCTTGTTATTTGGAGGGATGTCTTGTTATTTATAGGGATGTCTTGCTATTTAGAGGGATGTCTTTTTATTTGGAGGGATGTCTTGTTATTTAGAGGGATGTCTTGTTATTTAGAGGAATGTCTTGTTATTTAAAAGGGATGTCTTGTTATTTAGAGGGACGTCTTGTTATTTAGTGGGATGTCTTGTTATTTAGAGGGATGTCTTGTTATTTAGAGAGATGTCTTGTTATTTAAAGGGATGTCTCTTAATATTTAGAGGGATGTCTTGTTATTTAGAGGGATGTCTTAATATTTAGAGGGATGTCTTGTTATTTGGAGGGATGTCTTAATATTTAGAGGGATGTCTTGTTATTTAGAGGGATGTCTTGTTATTTAGAGGGATGTCTTGTTTTTTAAAGGGTTGTCTTGTTATTTGGAGGGATGTCTTAATATTTAGAGGGATGTCTTGGTATTTGGAGGGATGTCTTGTTATTTAGAGGGATGTCTTAATATTTAGCGGAATGTCTAGTTTATTAGAGAGATGTCTTGTTATTTAGAGGGATGTCTTGTTATTTAGAGGGATGTCTTAATATTTGGAGGGATGTCTTGTTATTTAGAGGGATGTCTTATTTGTACAACCTTGTACAAACTTGTACAACCTTGTACAAACTTGTACACACTTGTACAAACTTGTACACACTTGTACAAACTTGTACACACTTAACAAAGTTTGTATACCCTTGTATACATTTGTACAAACTTGTACAAACTTGTACACACTTGTACAAACTTGTACACACTTGTACAAACTTGTACACCCTTGTACACACTTGTACAACCTTGTACACACTTGTACAACCTTGTACAAACCTGTACACCCTTGTACACACTTGTACAAGCTTGTACACGATTGTACACTCTTGTACACACTTGTGCAACCTTGTACACACTTGTACAACCTTGTACACACTTGTTCAAGCTTGTACACACTTGTACAACCTTGTACACACTTGTACACCCTTGTACACACTTGTACAACCTTTTACAAACTTGTACACACTTGTACAAAATTGTACATTCTTGTACATACTTGTACACCCTTGTACACACTTGTACATCCTTGTACAAACCTGTACACCCTTGTACACACTTGTACAAGCTTGTACACACTTGTACAAGCTTGTACACACTTGTACACCTTTGTACAAACTTGTGCACCCTTGTACACTTTTGTACACCCTTGTACACATTTGTACAACCTTGTACAAACTTGTACACACTTGTACAAACTTGTACACACTTGTACAAACTTGTGTACACTTGTACAACCTTGTACACACTTGTACAACCTTGTACACACTTGTACAACCTTGTACACACTTGTACAACCTCGTACACACTTGTACAACCTTGTACACACTTGTACAACCTTGTACACAATTGTAAAACCTTGTACACACTTGTACAACCTTGTACACACTTGTACACCCTTGTACACACTTGTACAACCTTGTAAAAACCTGTACACCCTTGTACACACTTGTACAAGCTTGTACACACTTGTACAAGCTTGTACACACTTGTACAAGCTTGTACACACTTGTACACCCTTGTACAAACTTGTGCACCCTTGAACACTTTTGTACACCCTTGTACACATTTGTACAACCTTGTACAAACTTAAACACACTTGTACAAACATGTACACACTTGAACAACCTTGTACACACTTGTACAACCTTGTACACACTTGTACAAGCTTGTACACACTTGTACAACCTTGTACACACTTAGAGTATTTAGAGGGATGTCTTGTTATTTAGAGGGATGTCTTGTTATTTAGAGGGATGTCTTCATATTTGGAGGGATGTCTTGTTATTTAGAGGGATGTCTTGTTATTTAGAGGGATGTCTTAATATTTAGCGGAATGTCTAGTTTATTAGAGGGATGTCTTGTTATTTAGAGGGATGTCTTGTTATTTAGAGGGATGTCTTAATATTTGGAGGGATGTCTTGTTATTTAGAGGGATGTCTTAATATTTAGAGGGATGTCTTGTTTTTTAGTGGGATGTCTTGTTATTTAGAGGGATGTCTTGTTATTTGGAGAGATGTCTTTTTATTTAGAGGGATGTCTTGTTTTTTAGAGGGTTGTCTTGTTATTTGGAGGGATGTCTTGTTTTTTAGAGGGTTGTCTTGGTATTTAGAGGGATGTCTTGTTATTTAGAGGGATGTCTTGTTATTTAGAGGGATGTCTTCTTATTTGGAGGGAAGTCTTGTTATTTGGAGGAATGTCTTGTTATTTAGAGGGATATCTTGTTATTTGGAGGGATGTCTTGTTATTTAGAGGGATGTCTTGCTATTTAGAGGGATGTCTTTTTATTTGGAGGGATGTCTTGTTATTTAGAGGGATGTCTTGTTATTTAGAGGAATGTCTTGTTATTTAAAAGGGATGTCTTGTTATTTAGAGGGACGTCTTGTTATTTAGTGGGATGTCTTGTTATTTAGAGGGATGTCTTGTTATTTAGAGAGATGTCTTGTTATTTAAAGGGATGTCTTAATATTTAGAGGGATGTCTTGTTATTTAGAGGGATGTCTTAATATTTAGAGGGATGTCTTGTTATTTGGAGGGAGGTCTTAATATTTAGAGGGATGTCTTGTTATTTAGAGGGATGTCTTGTTATTTAGAGGGATGTCTTGTTTTTTAAAGGGTTGTCTTGTTATTTGGAGGGATGTCTTAATATTTAGAGGGATGTCTTGGTATTTGGAGGGATGTCTTGTTATTTAGAGGGATGTCTTAATATTTAGCGGAATGTCTAGTTTATTAGAGGGATGTCTTGTTATTTAGAGGGATGTCTTGTTATTTAGAGGGATGTCTTAATATTTGGAGGGATGTCTTGTTATTTAGAGGGATGTCTTATTTGTACAACCTTGTACAAACTTGTACAACCTTGTACAAACTTGTACACACTTGTACAAACTTGTACACACTTGTACAAACTTGTACAAACTTGTACACACTTGTACAAACTTGTACACACTTGTACAACCTTGTACACACTTGTACAACCTTGTACACACTTGTACAACCTCGTACACACTTGTACAACCTTGTACACTCTTGTACAACCTTGTACACAATTGTAAAACCTTGTACACACTTGTACAACCTTGTACACACTTGTACACCCTTGTACACACTTGTACAAAATTTTACATTCTTGTACATACTTGTACACCCTTGTACACACTTGTACAACCTTGTACAAACCTGTACACCCTTGTACACACTTGTACAAGCTTGTACACACTTGTACACCCTTGTACAAACTTGTGCACCCTTGAACACTTTTGTACACCCTTGTACACATTTGTACAACCTTGTACAAACTTAAACACACTTGTACAAACATGTACACACTTGAACAACCTTGTACACACTTGTACAACCTTGTACACACTTGTACAAGCTTGTATACACTTGTACAACCTTGTACACACTTGTAAAACCTTGTACACACTTGTACATTCTTGTACAAACTTGTACTTACTTGTACAACCTTGTACAAACTTGTACACACTTGTACAAACTTTTACATCCTTGTATACATTTGTACACCCTTGTACACACTTGTACAACCTTGTACAAACCTGTACACCCTTGTACACACTTGTACAAGCTTGTACACGATTGTACACCCTTGTACACACTTGTGCACCCTTGTACACACTTGTACACCCTTGTACACACATGTACAACCTTTTACAAACTTCTACACACTTGTACAAACTTGTACATTCTTGTACATACTTGTACACCCTTGTAAACACTTGTACAAAATTGTACAAACCTGTACACCCTTGTACACACTTGTACAAGCTTGTACACACTTGTACAAGCTTGTACACACTTGTACACCCTTGTACAAACTTGTGCACCCTTGTACACTTTTGTACACCCTTGTATACATTTGTACAAACTTGTACAAACTTGTACACACTTGTACAAACTTGTACACACTTGTACAAACTTGTACACCCTTGTACACACTTGTACAACCTTGTACACACTTGTACAACCTTGTACAAACCTGTACACCCTTGTACACACTTGTACAAGCTTGTACACGATTGTACACTCTTGTACACACTTGTGCAACCTTGTACACACTTGTACAACCTTGTACACACTTGTACAACCTTGTACACACTTGTTCAAGCTTGTACACACTTGTACAACCTTGTACACACTTGTACACCCTTGTACACACTTGTACAACCTTTTACAAACTTGTACACACTTGTACAAAATTGTACATTCTTGTACATACTTGTACACCCTTGTACACACTTGTACAACCTTGTACAAACCTGTACACCCTTGTACACACTTGTACAAGCTTGTACACACTTGTACAAGCTTGTACACACTTGTACACCCTTGTACAAACTTGTGCACCCTTGTACACTTTTGTACACCCTTGTACTCATTTGTACAACCTTGTACAAACTTGTACACACTTGTACAAACTTGTACACACTTGTACAAACTTGTGTACACTTGTACAACCTTGTACACACTTGTACAACCTTGTACACACTTGTACAACCTTGTACACACTTGTACAACCTTGTACACACTTGTACAACCTCGTACACACTTGTACAACCTTGTACACACTTGTACAACCTTGTACACAATTGTAAAACCTTGTACACACTTGTACAACCTTGTACACACTTGTACACCCTTGTACACACTTGTACAAAATTTTACATTCTTGTACATACTTGTACACCCTTGTACACACTTGTACAACCTTGTACAAACCTGTACACCCTTGTACACACTTGTACAAGCTTGTACACACTTGTACAAGCTTGTACACACTTGTACAAGCTTGTACACACTTGTACACCCTTGTACAAACTTGTGCACCCTTGAACACTTTTGTACACCCTTGTACACATTTGTACAACCTTGTACAAACTTAAACACACTTGTACAAACATGTACACACTTGAACAACCTTGTACACACTTGTACAACCTTGTACACACTTGTACAAGCTTGTACACACTTGTACAACCTTGTACACACTTGTACAACCTTGTACACACTTGTACAAGCTTGTACACACTTGTACAACCTTGTACACACTTGTACAACCTTTTACACAATTGTAAAACCTTGTACACACTTGTACATTCTTGTACAAACTTGTACTTACTTGTACAACCTTGTACAAACTTGTACACACTTGTACAAACTTTTACATCCTTGTATACATTTGTACACCCTTGTACACACTTGTACAACCTTGTACAAACCTGTACACCCTTGTACACACTTGTACAAGCTTGTACACGATTGTACACCCTTGTACACACTTGTTCACCCTTGTACACACTTGTACACCCTTGTACACACATGTACAACCTTTTACAAACTTGTACACACTTGTACAAACTTGTACATTCTTGTACATACTTTTACACCCTTGTAAACACTTGTACAAAATTGTACAATCCTGTACAACCTTGTACACACTTGTACAAGCTTGTACACACTTGTACAAGCTTGTACACACTTGTACACCCTTGTACAAACTTGTGCACCCTTGTACACTTTTGTACACCCTTGTATACATTTGTACAAACTTGTACAAACTTGTACACACTTGTACAAACTTGTACACACTTGTACAAACTTGTACACCCTTGTACACACTTGTACAACCTTGTACACACTTGTACAACCTTGTACAAACCTGTACACCCTTGTACACGATTGTACACTCTTGTACACACTTGTGCAACCTTGTACACACTTGTACAACCTTGTACACACTTGTACAACCTTGTACACACTTGTTCAAGCTTGTACACACTTGTACAACCTTGTACACACTTGTACACCCTTGTACACACTTGTACAACCTTTTACAAACTTGTACACACTTGTACAAAATTGTACATTCTTGTACATACTTGTACACCCTTGTACACACTTGTACAACCTTGTACAAACCTGTACACCCTTGTACACACTTGTACAAGCTTGTACACACTTGTACAAGCTTGTACACACTTGTACAAGCTTGTACACACTTGTACAAGCTTGTACACACTTGTACACCCTTGTACAAACTTGTGCACCCTTGTACACTTTTGTACACCCTTGTACACATTTGTACAACCTTGTACAAACTTGTACACACTTGTACAAACTTGTACACACTTGTACAAACTTGTGTACACTTGTACAACCTTGTACACACTTGTACAACCTTGTACACACTTGTACAACCTTGTACACACTTGTACAACCTTGTACACACTTGTACAACCTCGTACACACTTGTACAACCTTGTACACACTTGTACAACCTTGTACACAATTGTAAAACCTTGTACACACTTGTACAACCTTGTACACACTTGTACACCCTTGTACACACTTGTACAAAATTTTACATTCTTGTACATACTTGTACGCCCTTGTACACACTTGTACAACCTTGTACAAACCTGTACACCCTTGTACACACTTGTACAAGCTTGTACACACTTGTACAAGCTTGTACACACTTGTACAAGCTTGTACACACTTGTACAAGCTTGTACACACTTGTACACCCTTGTACAAACTTGTGCACCCTTGAACACTTTTGTACAACCTTGTACACATTTGTACAACCTTGTACAAACTTAAACACACTTGTACAAACATGTACACACTTGAACAACCTTGTACACAATTGTACAACCTTGTACACACTTGTACAAACTTGTACACCCTTGTACACACTTGTACAACCTTGTACACACTTGTACAACCTTGTACAAACCTGTACAACCTTGTACACACTTGTACACCCTTGTACACACTTGTACAACCTTTTACAAACTTGTACACACTTGTACAAAATTGTACATTCTTGTACATACTTGTACACCCTAGTACACACTTGTACAACCTTGTACAAACCTGTACACCCTTGTACACACTTGTACAAGCTTGTACACACTTGTACAAGCTTGTACACACTTGTACACCCTTGTACAAACTTGTGCACCCTTGTACACTTTTGTACACCCTTGTACACATTTGTACAAAATTTTACATTCTTGTACATACTTGTACACCCTTGTACACACTTGTACAACCTTGTACAAACTTGTACACACTTGTACAACCTTGTACACACTTGTACAACCTTGTACACACTTGTACAACCTTGTACACACTTGTACAACCTTGTACACACTTGTACAACCTTGTACACACTTGTACAACCTTGTACACACTTGTACAACCTCGTACACACTTGTACAACCTTGTACACACTTGTACAACCTTGTACACAATTGTAAAACCTTGTACACACTTGTACAACCTTGTACACACTTGTACACCCTTGTACACACTTGTACAAAATTTTACATTCTTGTACATACTTGTACACCCTTGTACACACTTGTACAACCTTGTACAAACCTGTACACCCTTGTACACACTTGTACAAGCTTGTACACACTTGTACAAGCTTGTACACACTTTTACACCCTTGTACAAACTTGTGTACCCTTGAACACTTTTGTACACCCTTGTACACATTTGTACAACCTTGTACAAACTTAAACACACTTGTACAAACATGTACACACTTGAACAACCTTGTACACACTTGTACAACCTTGTACACACTTGTACAAGCTTGTATACACTTGTACAACCTTGTACACACTTGTACAACCTTGTACACACTTGTACAAGCTTGTACACACTTGTACAACCTTGTACACACTTGTACAACCTATTACACAATTGTAAAACCTTGTACACACTTGTACATTCTTGTACAAACTTGTACTTACTTGTACAACCTTGTACAAACTTGTACACACTTGTACAAACTTTTACATCCTTGTATACATTTGTACACCCTTGTACACACTTGTACAACCTTGTACAAACCTGTACACCCTTGTACACACTTGTACAAGCTTGTACACGATTGTACACCCTTGTACACACTTGTACAACCTTGTACACAATTGTAAAACCTTGTACACACTTGTACAACCTTGTACACACTTGTACACCCTTGTACACACTTGTACAAAATTTTACATTCTTGTACATACTTGTACACCCTTGTACACACTTGTACAACCTTGTACAAACCTGTACACCCTTGTACACACTTGTACAAGCCTGTACACACTTGTACAAGCTTGTACACACTTGTACAAGCTTGTACACACTTGTACACCCTTGTACAAACTTGTGCACCCTTGTACACATTTGTACAACCTTGTACAAACTTAAACACACTTGTACAAACATGTACACACTTGAACAACCTTGTACACACTTGTACAACCTTGTACACACTTGTACAAACTTGTACACCCTTGTACACACTTGTACAACCTTGTACACACTTGTACAACCTTGTACAAACCTGTACACCCTTGTACACACTTGTACAAGCTTGTACACGATTGTACACTCTTGTACACACTTGTGCAACCTTGTACACACTTGTACAACCTTGTACACACTTGTACAACCTTGTACACACTTGTTCAAGCTTGTACACACTTGTACAACCTTGTACACACTTGTACACCCTTGTACACACTTGTACAACCTTTTACAAACTTGTACACACTTGTACAAAATTTTACATTCTTGTACATACTTGTACACCCTAGTACACACTTGTACAACCTTGTACAAACCTGTACACCCTTGTACAAACTTGTACAAGCTTGTACACACTTGTACAAGCTTGTACACACTTGTACACCCTTGTACAAACTTGTGCACCCTTGTACACTTTTGTACACCCTTGTACACATTTGTACAAAATTTTACATTCTTGTACATACTTGTACACCCTTGTACACACTTGTACAACCTTGTACAAACTTGTACACACTTGTACAAACTTGTACACACTTGTACAAACTTGTACACACTTGTACAACCTTGTACACACTTGTACAACCTTGTACACACTTGTACAACCTCGTACAAACTTGTACAACCTTGTACACACTTGTACAACCTTGTACACAATTGTAAAACCTTGTACACACTTGTACACCCTTGTACACACTTGTACAAAATTTTACATTCTTGTACATACTTGTACACCCTTGTACACACTTGTACAACCTTGTACAAACCTGTACACCCTTGTACACACTTGTACAAGCTTGTACACACTTGTACAAGCTTGTACACACTTTTACACCCTTGTACAAACTTGTGCACCCTTGAACACTTTTGTACACCCTTGTACACATTTGTACAACCTTGTACAAACTTAAACACACTTGTACAAACATGTACACACTTGAACAACCTTGTACACACTTGTACAACCTTGTACACACTTGTACAAGCTTGTATACACTTGTACAACCTTGTACACACTTGTACAACCTTGTACACACTTGTACAAGCTTGTACACACTTGTACAACCTTGTACACACTTGTACAACCTATTACACAATTGTAAAACCTTGTACACACTTGTACATTCTTGTACAAACTTGTACTTACTTGTACAACCTTGTACAAACTTGTACACACTTGTACAAACTTTTACATCCTTGTATACATTTGTACACCCTTGTACACACTTGTACAACCTTGTACAAACCTGTACACCCTTGTACACACTTGTACAAGCTTGTACACGATTGTACACCCTTGTACACACTTGTGCACCCTTGTACACACTTGTACACCCTTGTACACACATGTACAACCTTTTACAAACTTCTACACACTTGTACAAACTTGTACATTCTTGTACATACTTGTACACCCTTGTAAACACTTGTACAAAATTGTACAAACCTGTACACCCTTGTACACACTTGTACAAGCTTGTACACACTTGTACACCCTTGTACAAACTTGTGCACCCTTGTACACTTTTGTACACCCTTGTATACATTTGTACAAACTTGTACAAACTTGTACACACTTGTACAAACTTGTACACACTTGTACAAACTTGTACACCCTTGTACACACTTGTACAACCTTGTACACACTTGTACAACCTTGTACAAACCTGTACACCCTTGTACACACTTGTACAAGCTTGTACACGATTGTACACTCTTGTACACACTTGTGCAACCTTGTACACACTTGTACAACCTTGTACACACTTGTACAACCTTGTACACACTTGTTCAAGCTTGTACACACTTGTACAACCTTGTACACACTTGTACACCCTTGTACACACTTGTACAACCTTTTACAAACTTGTACACACTTGTACAAAATTGTACATTCTTGTACATACTTGTACACCCTTGTACACACTTGTACAACCTTGTACAAACCTGTACACCCTTGTACACTTTTGTACACTCTTGTATACATTTGTACAAACTTGTACACACTTGTACACCCTTGTACAAACTTGTGCACCCTTGTACACTTTTGTACACCCTTGTACACATTTGTACAAAATTTTACATTCTTGTACATACTTGTACACCCTTGTACACACTTGTACAACCTTGTACAAACTTGTACACACTTGTACAAACTTGTACACACTTGTACAAACTTGTACACACTTGTACAACCTTGTACACACTTGTACAACCTTGTACACACTTGTACAACCTCGTACACACTTGTACAACCTTGTACACACTTGTACAACCTTGTACACAATTGTAAAACCTTGTACACACTTGTACAACCTTGTACACACTTGTACACCCTTGTACACACTTGTACAAAATTTTACATTCTTGTACATACTTGTACACCCTTGTACACACTTGTACAACCTTGTACAAACCTGTACACCCTTGTACACACTTGTACAAGCTTGTACACACTTGTACAAGCTTGTACACACTTTTACACCCTTGTACAAACTTGTGCACCCTTGAACACTTTTGTACACCCTTGTACCCATTTGTACAACCTTGTACAAACTTAAACACACTTGTACAAACATGTACACACTTGAACAACCTTGTACACACTTGTACAACCTTGTACACACTTGTACAAGCTTGTATACACTTGTACAACCTTGTACACACTTGTACAAACTTGTGCACCCTTGTACACTTTTGTACACCCTTGTACACATTTGTACAAAATTTTACATTCTTGTACATACTTGTACACCCTTGTACACACTTGTACAACCTTGTACAAACTTGTACACACTTGTACAAACTTGTACACACTTGTACAAACTTGTACACACTTGTACAACCTTGTACACACTTGTACAACCTTGTACACACTTGTACAACCTCGTACACACTTGTACAACCTTGTACACACTTGTACATCCTTGTACACAATTGTAAAACCTTGTACACACTTGTACAACCTTGTACACACTTGTACACCCTTGTACACACTTGTACAAAATTTTACATTCTTGTACATACTTGTACACCCTTGTACACACTTGTACAACCTTGTACAAACCTGTTCACCCTTGTACACACTTGTACAAGCTTGTACACACTTGTACAAGCTTGTACACACTTTTACACCCTTGTACAAACTTGTGCACCCTTGAACACTTTTGTACACCCTTGTACACATTTGTACAACCTTGTACAAACTTAAACACACTTGTACAAACATGTACACACTTGAACAACCTTGTACACACTTGTACAACCTTGTACACACTTGTACAAGCTTGTATACACTTGTACAACCTTGTACACACTTGTACAACCTTGTACACACTTGTACAAGCTTGTACACACTTGTACAACCTTGTACACACTTGTACAACGTATTACACAATTGTAAAACCTTGTACACACTTGTACATTCTTGTACAAACTTGTACTTACTTGTACAACCTTGTACAAACTTGTACACACTTGTACAAACTTTTACATCCTTGTATACATTTGTACACCCTTGTACACACTTGTACAACCTTGTACAAACCTGTACACCCTTGTACACACTTGTACAAGCTTGTACACGATTGTACACCCTTGTACACACTTGTACAACCTTGTACACAATTGTAAAACCTTGTACACACTTGTACAACCTTGTACACACTTGTACACCCTTGTACACACTTGTACAAAATTTTACATTCTTGTACATACTTGTACACCCTTGTACACACTTGTACAACCTTGTACAAACCTGTACGCCCTTGTACACACTTGTACAAGCCTGTACACACTTGTACAAGCTTGTACACACTTGTACAAGCTTGTACACACTTGTACACCCTTGTACAAACTTGTGCACCCTTGAACACTTTTGTACAACCTTGTACACATTTGTACAACCTTGTACAAACTTAAACACACTTGTACAAACATGTACACACTTGAACAACCTTGTACACACTTGTACAACCTTGTACACACTTGTACAAACTTGTACACCCTTGTACACACTTGTACAACCTTGTACACACTTGTACAACCTTGTACAAACCTGTACACCCTTGTACACACTTGTACAAGCTTGTACACGATTGTACACTCTTGTACACACTTGTGCAACCTTGTACACACTTGTACAACCTTGTACACACTTGTACAACCTTGTACACACTTGTTCAAGCTTGTACACACTTGTACAACCTTGTACACACTTGTACACCCTTGTACACACTTGTACAACCTTTTACAAACTTGTACACACTTGTACAAAATTGTACATTCTTGTACATACTTGTACACCCTAGTACACACTTGTACAACCTTGTACAAACCTGTACACCCTTGTACACACTTGTACAAGCTTGTACACACTTGTACAAGCTTGTACACACTTGTACACCCTTGTACAAACTTGTGCACCCTTGTACACTTTTGTACACCCTTGTACACATTTGTACAAAATTTTACATTCTTGTACATACTTGTACACCCTTGTACACACTTGTACAACCTTGTACAAACTTGTACACACTTGTACAAACTTGTACACACTTGTACAAACTTGTACACACTTGTACAACCTTGTACACACTTGTACAACCTTGTACACACTTGTACAACCTCGTACACACTTGTACAACCTTGTACACACTTGTACAACCTTGTACACAATTGTAAAACCTTGTACACACTTGTACAACCTTGTACACACTTGTACACCCTTGTACACACTTGTACAAAATTTTACATTCTTGTACATACTTGTACACCCTTGTACACACTTGTACAACCTTGTACAAACCTGTACACCCTTGTACACACTTGTACAAGCTTGTACACACTTGTACAAGCTTGTACACACTTTTACACCCTTGTACAAACTTGTGCACCCTTGAACACTTTTGTACACCCTTGTACACATTTGTACAACCTTGTACAAACTTAAACACACTTGTACAAACATGTACACACTTGAACAACCTTGTACACACTTGTACAACCTTGTACACACTTGTACAAGCTTGTATACACTTGTACAACCTTGTACACACTTGTACAACCTTGTACACACTTGTACAAGCTTGTACACACTTGTACAACCTTGTACACACTTGTACAACCTATTACACAATTGTAAAACCTTGTACACACTTGTACATTCTTGTACAAACTTGTACTTACTTGTACAACCTTGTACAAACTTGTACACACTTGTACAAACTTTTACATCCTTGTATACATTTGTACACCCTTGTACACACTTGTACAACCTTGTACAAACCTGTACACCCTTGTACACACTTGTACAAGCTTGTACACGATTGTACACCCTTGTACACACTTGTGCACCCTTGTACACACTTGTACACCCTTGTACACACATGTACAACCTTTTACAAACTTCTACACACTTGTACAAACTTGTACATTCTTGTACATACTTGTACACCCTTGTAAACACTTGTACAAAATTGTACAAACCTGTACACCCTTGTACACACTTGTACAAGCTTGTACACACTTGTACAAGCTTGTACACACTTGTACAAGCTTGTACACACTTGTACACCCTTGTACAAACTTGTGCACCCTTGTACACTTTTGTACACCCTTGTATACATTTGTACAAACTTGTACAAACTTGTACACACTTGTACAAACTTGTACACACTTGTACAAACTTGTACACCCTTGTACACACTTGTACAACCTTGTACACACTTGTACAACCTTGTACAAACCTGTACACCCTTGTACACACTTGTACAAGCTTGTACACGATTGTACACTCTTGTACACACTTGTGCATCCTTGTACACACTTGTACACCCTTGTACACACTTGTACAACCTTTTACAAACTTGTACACACTTGTACAAAATTGTACATTCTTGTACATACTTGTACACCCTTGTACACACTTGTACAACCTTGTACAAACCTGTACACCCTTGTACACTTTTGTACACTCTTGTATACATTTGTACAAACTTGTACACACTTGTACACCCTTGTACAAACTTGTGCACCCTTGTACACTTTTGTACACCCTTGTACACATTTGTACAAAATTTTACATTCTTGTACATACTTGTACACCCTTGTACACACTTGTACAACCTTGTACAAACTTGTACACACTTGTACAAACTTGTACACACTTGTACAAACTTGTACACACTTGTACAACCTTGTACACACTTGTACAACCTTGTACACACTTGTACAACCTCGTACACACTTGTACAACCTTGTACACACTTGTACAACCTTGTACACAATTGTAAAACCTTGTACACACTTGTACAACCTTGTACACACTTGTACACCCTTGTACACACTTGTACAAAATTTTACATTCTTGTACATACTTGTACACCCTTGTACACACTTGTACAACCTTGTACAAACCTGTACACCCTTGTACACACTTGTACAAGCTTGTACACACTTGTACAAGCTTGTACACACTTTTACACCCTTGTACAAACTTGTGCACCCTTGAACACTTTTGTACACCCTTGTACACATTTGTACAACCTTGTACAAACTTAAACACACTTGTACAAACATGTACACACTTGAACAACCTTGTACACACTTGTACAACCTTGTACACACTTGTACAAGCTTGTATACACTTGTACAACCTTGTACACACTTGTACAAACTTGTGCACCCTTGTACACTTTTGTACACCATTGTACACATTTGTACAAAATTTTACATTCTTGTACATACTTGTACACCCTTGTACACACTTGTACAACCTTGTACAAACTTGTACACACTTGTACAAACTTGTACACACTTGTACAAACTTGTACACACTTGTACAACCTTGTACACACTTGTACAACCTTGTACACACTTGTACAACCTCGTACACACTTGTACAACCTTGTACACACTTGTACAACCTTGTACACAATTGTAAAACCTTGTACACACTTGTACAACCTTGTACACACTTGTACACCCTTGTACACACTTGTACAAAATTTTACATTCTTGTACATACTTGTACACCCTTGTACACACTTGTACAACCTTGTACAAACCTGTACACCCTTGTACACACTTGTACAAGCTTGTACACACTTGTACAAGCTTGTACACACTTTTACACCCTTGTACAAACTTGTGCACCCTTGAACACTTTTGTACACCCTTGTACACATTTGTACAACCTTGTACAAACTTAAACACACTTGTACAAACATGTACACACTTGAACAACCTTGTACACACTTGTACAACCTTGTACACACTTGTACAAGCTTGTATACACTTGTACAACCTTGTACACACTTGTACAACCTTGTACACACTTGTACAAGCTTGTACACACTTGTACAACCTTGTACACACTTGTACAACCTATTACACAATTGTAAAACCTTGTACACACTTGTACATTCTTGTACAAACTTGTACTTACTTGTACAACCTTGTACAAACTTGTACAACCTTGTACAAACTTGTACACACTTGTACAAACTTTTACATCCTTGTATACATTTGTACACCCTTGTACACACTTGTACAACCTTGTACAAACCTGTACACCCTTGTACACACTTGTACAAGCTTGTACACGATTGTACACCCTTGTACACACTTGTGCACCCTTGTACACACTTGTACACCCTTGTACACACATGTACAACCTTTTACAAACTTCTACACACTTGTACAAACTTGTACATTCTTGTACATACTTGTACACCCTTGTAAACACTTGTACAAAATTGTACAAACCTGTACACCCTTGTACACACTTGTACAAGCTTGTACACACTTGTACAAGCTTGTACACACTTGTACAAGCTTGTACACACTTGTACACCCTTGTACAAACTTGTGCACCCTTGTACACTTTTGTACACCCTTGTATACATTTGTACAAACTTGTACAAACTTGTACACACTTGTACAAACTTGTACACACTTGTACAAACTTGTACACCCTTGTACACACTTGTACAACCTTGTACACACTTGTACAACCTTGTACAAACCTGTACACCCTTGTACACACTTGTACAAGCTTGTACACGATTGTACACTCTTGTACACACTTGTACAACCTTGTACACACTTGTACAACCTTGTACACACTTGTACAACCTTGTACACACTTGTTCAAGCTTGTACACACTTGTACAACCTTGTACACACTTGTACACCCTTGTACACACTTGTACAACCTTTTACAAACTTGTACACACTTGTACAAAATTGTACATTCTTGTACATACTTGTACACCCTTGTACACACTTGTACAACCTTGTACAAACCTGTACACCCTTGTACACACTTGTACAAGCTTGTACACACTTGTACAAGCTTGTACACACTTGTACACCCTTGTACAAACTTGTGCACCCTTGTACACTTTTGTACACCCTTGTACACATTTGTACAACCTTGTACAAACTTGTACACACTTGTACAAACTTGTACACACTTGTACAAACTTGTGTACACTTGTACAACCTTGTACACACTTGTACAACCTTGTACACACTTGTACAACCTTGTACACACTTGTACAACCTTGTACACACTTGTACACCCTTGTACACACTTGTACAACCTTGTAAAAACCTGTACACCCTTGTACACACTTGTACAAGCTTGTACACACTTGTACAAGCTTGTACACACTTGTACAAGCTTGTACACACTTGTACACCCTTGTACAAACTTGTGCACCCTTGAACACTTTTGTACACCCTTGTACACATTTGTACAACCTTGTCCAAACTTAAACACACTTGTACAAACATGTACACACTTGAACAACCTTGTACACACTTGTACAACCTTGTACACACTTGTACAAGCTTGTACACACTTGTACAACCTTGTACACACTTAGAGTATTTAGAGGGATGTCTTGTTATTTAGAGGGATGTCTTGTTATTTAGAGGGATGTCTTCATATTTGGAGGGATGTCTTGTTATTTAGAGGGATGTCTTGTCATTTAGAGGGATGTCTTAATATTTAGCGGAATGTCTAGTTTATTAGAGGGATGTCTTGTTATTTAGAGGGATGTCTTGTTATTTAGAGGGATGTCTTAATATTTGGAGGGATGTCTTGTTATTTAGAGGGATGTCTTAATATTTAGAGGGATGTCTTGTTTTTTAGTGGGATGTCTTGTTATTTAGAGGGATGTCTTGTTATTTGGAGAGATGTCTTTTTATTTAGAGGGATGTCTTGTTTTTTAGAGGGTTGTCTTGTTATTTGGAGGGATGTCTTGTTTTTTAGAGGGTTGTCTTGGTATTTAGAGGGATGTCTTGTTATTTAGAGGGATGTCTTGTTATTTAGAGGGATGTCTTCTTATTTGGAGGGAAGTCTTGTTATTTGGAGGAATGTCTTGTTATTTAGAGGGATATCTTGTTATTTGGAGGGATGTCTTGTTATTTAGAGGGATGTCTTGCTATTTAGAGGGATGTCTTTTTATTTGGAGGGATGTCTTGTTATTTAGAGGGATGTCTTGTTATTTAGAGGAATGTCTTGTTATTTAAAAGGGATGTCTTGTTATTTAGAGGGACGTCTTGTTATTTAGTGGGATGTCTTGTTATTTAGAGGGATGTCTTGTTATTTAGAGAGATGTCTTGTTATTTAAAGGGATGTCTTAATATTTAGAGGGATGTCTTGTTATTTAGAGGGATGTCTTAATATTTAGAGGGATGTCTTGTTATTTGGAGGGATGTCTTAATATTTAGAGGGATGTCTTGTTATTTAGAGGGATGTCTTGTTATTTAGAGGGATGTCTTGTTTTTTAAAGGGTTGTCTTGTTATTTGGAGGGATGTCTTAATATTTAGAGGGATGTCTTGGTATTTGGAGGGATGTCTTGTTATTTAGAGGGATGTCTTAATATTTAGCGGAATGTCTAGTTTATTAGAGGGATGTCTTGTTATTTAGAGGGATGTCTTGTTATTTAGAGGGATGTCTTAATATTTGGAGGGATGTCTTGTTATTTAGAGGGATGTCTTATTTGTACAACCTTGTACAAACTTGTACAAACTTGTACAAACTTAAACACACTTGTACAAACATGTACACACTTGAACAACCTTGTACACACTTGTACAACCTTGTACACACTTGTACAAGCTTGTATACACTTGTACAACCTTGTACACACTTGTACAACCTTGTACACACTTGTACAAGCTTGTACACACTTGTACAACCTTGTACACACTTGTACAACCTATTACACAATTGTAAAACCTTGTACACACTTGTACATTCTTGTACAAACTTGTACTTACTTGTACAACCTTGTACAAACTTGTACACACTTGTACAAACTTTTACATCCTTGTATACATTTGTACACCCTTGTACACACTTGTACAACCTTGTACAAACCTGTACACCCTTGTACACACTTGTACAAGCTTGTACACGATTGTACACCCTTGTACACACTTGTGCACCCTTGTACACACTTGTACACCCTTGTACACACATGTACAACCTTTTACAAACTTCTACACACTTGTACAAACTTGTACATTCTTGTACATACTTGTACACCCTTGTAAACACTTGTACAAAATTGTACAAACCTGTACACCCTTGTACACACTTGAACAAGCTTGTACACACTTGTACAAGCTTGTACACACTTGTACAAGCTTGTACACACTTGTACACCCTTGTACAAACTTGTGCACCCTTGTACACTTTTGTACACCCTTGTATACATTTGTACAAACTTGTACAAACTTGTACACACTTGTACAAACTTGTACACACTTGTACAAACTTGTACACCCTTGTACACACTTGTACAACCTTGTACACACTTGTACAACCTTGTACAAACCTGTACACCCTTGTACACACTTGTACAAGCTTGTACACGATTGTACACTCTTGTACACACTTGTGCAACCTTGTACACACTTGTACAACCTTGTACACACTTGTACAACCTTGTACACACTTGTTCAAGCTTGTACACACTTGTACAACCTTGTACACACTTGTACACCCTTGTACACACTTGTACAACCTTTTACAAACTTGTACACACTTGTACAAAATTGTACATTCTTGTACATACTTGTACACCCTTGTACACACTTGTACAACCTTGTACAAACCTGTACACCCTTGTACACTTTTGTACACTCTTGTATACATTTGTACAAACTTGTACACACTTGTACACCCTTGTACAAACTTGTGCACCCTTGTACACTTTTGTACACCCTTGTACACATTTGTACAAAATTTTACATTCTTGTACATACTTGTACACCCTTGTACACACTTGTACAACCTTGTACAAACTTGTACACACTTGTACAAACTTGTACACACTTGTACAAACTTGTACACACTTGTACAACCTTGTACACACTTGTACAACCTTGTACACACTTGTACAACCTCGTACACACTTGTACAACCTTGTACACACTTGTACAACCTTGTACACAATTGTAAAACCTTGTACACACTTGTACAACCTTGTACACACTTGTACACACTTGTACAAAATTTTACATTCTTGTACATACTTGTACACCCTTGTACACACTTGTACAACCTTGTACAAACCTGTACACCCTTGTACACACTTGTACAAGCTTGTACACACTTGTACAAGCTTGTACACACTTTTACACCCTTGTACAAACTTGTGCACCCTTGAACACTTTTGTACACCCTTGTACACATTTGTACAACCTTGTACAAACTTAAACACACTTGTACAAACATGTACACACTTGAACAACCTTGTACACACTTGTACAACCTTGTACACACTTGTACAAGCTTGTATACACTTGTACAACCTTGTACACACTTGTACAACCTTGTACACACTTGTACAAGCTTGTACACACTTGTACAACCTTGTACACACTTGTACAACCTATTACACAATTGTAAAACCTTGTACACACTTGTACATTCTTGTACATACTTGTACACCCTTGTAAACACTTGTACAAAATTGTACAAACCTGTACACCCTTGTACACACTTGTACAAGCTTGTACACACTTGTACAAGCTTGTACACACTTGTACAAGCTTGTACACACTTGTACACCCTTGTACAAACTTGTGCACCCTTGTACACTTTTGTACACCCTTGTATACATTTGTACAAACTTGTACAAACTTGTACACACTTGTACAAACTTGTACACACTTGTACAAACTTGTACACCCTTGTACACACTTGTACAACCTTGTACACACTTGTACAACCTTGTACAAACCTGTACACCCTTGTACACACTTGTACAAGCTTGTACACGATTGTACACTCTTGTACACACTTGTACAACCTTGTACACACTTGTACAACCTTGTACACACTTGTACAACCTTGTACACACTTGTTCAAGCTTGTACACACTTGTACAACCTTGTACACACTTGTACACCCTTGTACACACTTGTACAACCTTTTACAAACTTGTACACACTTGTACAAAATTGTACATTCTTGTACATACTTGTACACCCTTGTACACACTTGTACAACCTTGTACAAACCTGTACACCCTTGTACACACTTGTACAAGCTTGTACACACTTGTACAAGCTTGTACACACTTGTACACCCTTGTACAAACTTGTGCACCCTTGTACACTTTTGTACACCCTTGTACACATTTGTACAACCTTGTACAAACTTGTACACACTTGTACAAACTTGTACACACTTGTACAAACTTGTGTACACTTGTACAACCTTGTACACACTTGTACAACCTTGTACACACTTGTACAACCTTGTACACACTTGTACAACCTTGTACACACTTGTACACCCTTGTACACACTTGTACAACCTTGTAAAAACCTGTACACCCTTGTACACACTTGTACAAGCTTGTACACACTTGTACAAGCTTGTACACACTTGTACAAGCTTGTACACACTTGTACACCCTTGTACAAACTTGTGCACCCTTGAACACTTTTGTACACCCTTGTACACATTTGTACAACCTTGTCCAAACTTAAACACACTTGTACAAACATGTACACACTTGAACAACCTTGTACACACTTGTACAACCTTGTACACACTTGTACAAGCTTGTACACACTTGTACAACCTTGTACACACTTAGAGTATTTAGAGGGATGTCTTGTTATTTAGAGGGATGTCTTGTTATTTAGAGGGATGTCTTCATATTTGGAGGGATGTCTTGTTATTTAGAGGGATGTCTTGTCATTTAGAGGGATGTCTTAATATTTAGCGGAATGTCTAGTTTATTAGAGGGATGTCTTGTTATTTAGAGGGATGTCTTGTTATTTAGAGGGATGTCTTAATATTTGGAGGGATGTCTTGTTATTTAGAGGGATGTCTTAATATTTAGAGGGATGTCTTGTTTTTTAGTGGGATGTCTTGTTATTTAGAGGGATGTCTTGTTATTTGGAGAGATGTCTTTTTATTTAGAGGGATGTCTTGTTTTTTAGAGGGTTGTCTTGTTATTTGGAGGGATGTCTTGTTTTTTAGAGGGTTGTCTTGGTATTTAGAGGGATGTCTTGTTATTTAGAGGGATGTCTTGTTATTTAGAGGGATGTCTTCTTATTTGGAGGGAAGTCTTGTTATTTGGAGGAATGTCTTGTTATTTAGAGGGATATCTTGTTATTTGGAGGGATGTCTTGTTATTTAGAGGGATGTCTTGCTATTTAGAGGGATGTCTTTTTATTTGGAGGGATGTCTTGTTATTTAGAGGGATGTCTTGTTATTTAGAGGAATGTCTTGTTATTTAAAAGGGATGTCTTGTTATTTAGAGGGACGTCTTGTTATTTAGTGGGATGTCTTGTTATTTAGAGGGATGTCTTGTTATTTAGAGAGATGTCTTGTTATTTAAAGGGATGTCTTAATATTTAGAGGGATGTCTTGTTATTTAGAGGGATGTCTTAATATTTAGAGGGATGTCTTGTTATTTGGAGGGATGTCTTAATATTTAGAGGGATGTCTTGTTATTTAGAGGGATGTCTTGTTATTTAGAGGGATGTCTTGTTTTTTAAAGGGTTGTCTTGTTATTTGGAGGGATGTCTTAATATTTAGAGGGATGTCTTGGTATTTGGAGGGATGTCTTGTTATTTAGAGGGATGTCTTAATATTTAGCGGAATGTCTAGTTTATTAGAGGGATGTCTTGTTATTTAGAGGGATGTCTTGTTATTTAGAGGGATGTCTTAATATTTGGAGGGATGTCTTGTTATTTAGAGGGATGTCTTATTTGTACAACCTTGTACAAACTTGTACAACCTTGTACAAACTTGTACACACTTGTACAAACTTGTACACACTTGTACAAACTTGTACACACTTGTACAACCTTGTACACACTTGTACAACCTTGTACACACTTGTACAACCTCGTACACACTTGGACAACCTTGTACACACTTGTACAACCTTGTACACAATTGTAAAACCTTGTACACACTTGTACAACCTTGTACACACTTGTACACCCTTGTACACACTTGTACAAAATTTTACATTCTTGTACATACTTGTACACCCTTGTACACACTTGTACAACCTTGTACAAACCTGTACACCCTTGTACACACTTGTACAAGCTTGTACACACTTGTACAAGCTTGTACACACTTGTACAAGCTTGTACACACTTGTACACCCTTGTACAAACTTGTGCACCCTTGAACACTTTTGTACACCCTTGTACACATTTGTACAACCTTGTACAAACTTAAACACACTTGTACAAACATGTACACACTTGAACAACCTTGTACACACTTGTACAACCTTGTACACACTTGTACAAGCTTGTATACACTTGTACAACCTTGTACACACTTGTAAAACCTTGTACACACTTGTACATTCTTGTACAAACTTGTACTTACTTATACAACCTTGTACAAACTTGTACACACTTGTACAAACTTTTACATCCTTGTATACATTTGTACACCCTTGTACACACTTGTACAACCTTGTACAAACCTGTACACCCTTGTACACACTTGTACAAGCTTGTACACGATTGTACACCCTTGTACACACTTGTGCACCCTTGTACACACTTGTACACCCTTGTACACACATGTACAACCTTTTACAAACTTCTACACACTTGTACAAATTTGTACATTCTTGTACATACTTGTACACCCTTGTAAACACTTGTACAAAATTGTACAAACCTGTACACCCTTGTACACACTTGTACAAGCTTGTACACACTTGTACAAGCTTGTACACACTTGTACACCCTTGTACAAACTTGTGCACCCTTGTACACTTTTGTACACCCTTGTATACATTTGTACAAACTTGTACAAACTTGTACACACTTGTACAAACTTGTACACACTTGTACAAACTTGTACACCCTTGTACACACTTGTACAACCTTGTACACACTTGTACAACCTTGTACAAACCTGTACACCCTTGTACACACTTGTACAAGCTTGTACACGATTGTACACTCTTGTACACACTTGTGCAACCTTGTACACACTTGTACAACCTTGTACACACTTGTACAACCTTGTACACACTTGTTCAAGCTTGTACACACTTGTACAACCTTGTACACACTTGTACACCCTTGTACACACTTGTACAACCTTTTACAAACTTGTACACACTTGTACAAAATTGTACATTCTTGTACATACTTGTACACCCTTGTACACACTTGTACAACCTTGTACAAACCTGTACACCCTTGTACACACTTGTACAAGCTTGTACAAACTTGTACAAGCTTGTACACACTTGTACACCCTTGTACAAACTTGTGCACCCTTGTACACTTTTGTACACCCTTGTACTCATTTGTACAACCTTGTACAAACTTGTACACACTTGTACAAACTTGTACACACTTGTACAAACTTGTGTACACTTGTACAACCTTGTACACACTTGTACAACCTTGTACACACTTGTACAACCTTGTACACACTTGTACAACCTCGTACACACTTGTACAACCTTGTACACACTTGTACAACCTTGTACACAATTGTAAAACCTTGTACACACTTGTACAACCTTGTACACACTTGTACACCCTTGTACACACTTGTACAAGCTTGTACACGATTGTACACTCTTGTACACACTTGTGCAACCTTGTACACACTTGTACAACCTTGTACACACTTGTACAACCTTGTACACACTTGTTCAAGCTTGTACACACTTGTACAACCTTGTACACACTTGTACACCCTTGTACACACTTGTACAAACTTTTACAAACTTGTACACACTTGTACAAAATTGTACATTCTTGTACATACTTGTACACCCTTGTACACACTTGTACAACCTTGTACAAACCTGTACACCCTTGTACACACTTGTACAAGCTTGTACACACTTGTACAAGCTTGTACACACTTGTACACCCTTGTACAAACTTGTGCAACCTTGTACACTTTTGTACACCCTTGTACACATTTGTACAACCTTGTACAAACTTGTACACACTTGTACAAACTTGTACAAACTTGTGTACACTTGTACAACCTTGTACACACTTGTACAACCTTGTACACACTTGTACAACCTTGTACACACTTGTACAACCTTGTACACACTTGTACACCCTTGTACACACTTGTACAACCTTGTAAAAACCTGTACACCCTTGTACACACTTGTACAAGCTTGTACACACTTGTACAAGCTTGTACACACTTGTACAAGCTTGTACACACTTGTACACCCTTGTACAAACTTGTGCACCCTTGAACACTTTTGTACACCCTTGTACACATTTGTACAACCTTGTCCAAACTTAAACACACTTGTACAAACATGTACACACTTGAACAACCTTGTACACACTTGTACAACCTTGTACACACTTGTACAAGCTTGTACACACTTGTACAACCTTGTACACACTTAGAGTATTTAGAGGGATGTCTTGTTATTTAGAGGGATGTCTTGTTATTTAGAGGGATGTCTTCATATTTGGAGGGATGTCTTGTTATTTAGAGGGATGTCTTGTCATTTAGAGGGATGTCTTAATATTTAGCGGAATGTCTAGTTTATTAGAGGGATGTCTTGTTATTTAGAGGGATGTCTTGTTATTTAGAGGGATGTCTTGTTATTTAGAGGGATGTCTTAATATTTGGAGGGATGTCTTGTTATTTAGAGGGATGTCTTAATATTTAGAGGGATGTCTTGTTTTTTAGTGGGATGTCTTGTTATTTAGAGGGATGTCTTGTTATTTGGAGAGATGTCTTTTTATTTAGAGGGATGTCTTGTTTTTTAGAGGGTTGTCTTGTTATTTGGAGGGATGTCTTGTTTTTTAGAGGGTTGTCTTGGTATTTAGAGGGATGTCTTGTTATTTAGAGGGATGTCTTGTTATTTAGAGGGATGTCTTCTTATTTGGAGGGAAGTCTTGTTATTTGGAGGAATGTCTTGTTATTTAGAGGGATATCTTGTTATTTGGAGGGATGTCTTGTTATTTAGAGGGATGTCTTGCTATTTAGAGGGATGTCTTTTTATTTGGAGGGATGTCTTGTTATTTAGAGGGATGTCTTGTTATTTAGAGGAATGTCTTGTTATTTAAAAGGGATGTCTTGTTATTTAGAGGGACGTCTTGTTATTTAGTGGGATGTCTTGTTATTTAGAGGGATGTCTTGTTATTTAGAGAGATGTCTTGTTATTTAAAGGGATGTCTTAATATTTAGAGGGATGTCTTGTTATTTAGAGGGATGTCTTAATATTTAGAGGGATGTCTTGTTATTTGGAGGGATGTCTTAATATTTAGAGGGATGTCTTGTTATTTAGAGGGATGTCTTGTTATTTAGAGGGATGACTTGTTTTTTAAAGGGTTGTCTTGTTATTTGGAGGGATGTCTTAATATTTAGAGGGATGTCTTGGTATTTGGAGGGATGTCTTGTTATTTAGAGGGATGTCTTAATATTTAGCGGAATGTCTAGTTTATTAGAGGGATGTCTTGTTATTTAGAGGGATGTCTTGTTATTTAGAGGGATGTCTTAATATTTGGAGGGATGTCTTGTTATTTAGAGGGATGTCTTATTTGTACAACCTTGTACAAACTTGTACAACCTTGTACAAACTTGTACACACTTGTACAAACTTGTACACACTTGTACAAACTTGTACACACTTGTACAACCTTGTACACACTTGTACAACCTTGTACACACTTGTACAATCTCGTACACACTTGTACAACCTTGTACACACTTGTACAACCTTGTACACAATTGTAAAACCTTGTACACACTTGTACAACCTTGTACACACTTGTACACCCTTGTACACACTTGTACAAAATTTTACATTCTTGTACATACTTGTACACCCTTGTACACACTTGTACAACCTTGTACAAACCTGTACACCCTTGTACACACTTGTACAAGCTTGTACACACTTGTACAAGCTTGTACACACTTGTACAAGCTTGTACACACTTGTACACCCTTGTACAAACTTGTGCACCCTTGAACACTTTTGTACACCCTTGTACACATTTGTACAACCTTGTACAAACTTAAACACACTTGTACAAACATGTACACACTTGAACAACCTTGTACACACTTGTACAATCTTGTACACACTTGTACAAGCTTGTATACACTTGTACAACCTTGTACACACTTGTAAAACCTTGTACACACTTGTACATTCTTGTACAAACTTGTACTTACTTATACAACCTTGTACAAACTTGTACACACTTGTACAAACTTTTACATCCTTGTATACATTTGTACACCCTTGTACACACTTGTACAACCTTGTACAAACCTGTACACCCTTGTACACACTTGTACAAGCTTGTACACGATTGTACACCCTTGTACACACTTGTGCACCCTTGTACACACTTGTACACCCTTGTACACACATGTACAACCTTTTACAAACTTCTACACACTTGTACAAACTTGTACATTCTTGTACATACTTGTACACCCTTGTAAACACTTGTACAAAATTGTACAAACCTGTACACCCTTGTACACACTTGTACAAGCTTGTACACACTTGTACAAGCTTGTACACACTTGTACACCCTTGTACAAACTTGTGCACCCTTGTACACTTTTGTACACCCTTGTATACATTTGTACAAACTGTACAAACTTGTACACACTTGTACAAACTTGTACACACTTGTACAAACTTGTACACCCTTGTACACACTTGTACAACCTTGTACACACTTGTACAACCTTGTACAAACCTGTACACCCTTGTACACACTTGTACAAGCTTGTACACGATTGTACACTCTTGTACACACTTGTGCAACCTTGTACACACTTGTACAACCTTGTACACACTTGTACAACCTTGTACACACTTGTTCAAGCTTGTACACACTTGTACAACCTTGTACACACTTGTACACCCTTGTACACACTTGTACAACCTTTTACAAACTTGTACACACTTGTACAAAATTGTACATTC
Source organism: Macrosteles quadrilineatus (assembly GCF_028750875.1). Classification (NCBI taxonomy): domain Eukaryota; kingdom Metazoa; phylum Arthropoda; class Insecta; order Hemiptera; family Cicadellidae; genus Macrosteles; species Macrosteles quadrilineatus. Next base: position 132,384 of record NW_026542772.1, on the reverse strand, counting down.
TTGTACATACTTGTACACCCTTGTACACACTTGTACAACCTTGTACAAACCTGTACACCCTTGTACACACTTGTACAAGCTTGTACAAACTTGTACAAGCTTGTACACACTTGTACACCCTTGTACAAACTTGTGCACCCTTGTACACTTTTGTACACCCTTGTACTCATTTGTACAACCTTGTACAAACTTGTACACACTTGTACAAACTTGTACACACTTGTACAAACTTGTGTACACTTGTACAACCTTGTACACACTTGTACAACCTTGTACACACTTGTACAACCTTGTACACACTTGTACAACCTCGTACACACTTGTACAACCTTGTACACACTTGTACAACCTTGTACACAATTGTAAAACCTTGTACACACTTGTACAACCTTGTACACACTTGTACACCCTTGTACACACTTGTACAAATTTTACATTCTTGTACATACTTGTACACCCTTGTACACACTTGTACAACCTTGTACAAACCTGTACACCCTTGTACACACTTGTACAAGCTTGTACACACTTGTACAAGCTGTACACACTTGTACAAGCTTGTACACACTTGTACACCCTTGTACAAACTTGTGCACCCTTGAACACTTTTGTACACCCTTGTACACATTTGTACAACCTTGTACAAACTTAAACACACTTGTACAAACATGTACACACTTGAACAACCTTGTACACACTTGTACAACCTTGTAAACACTTGTACAAGCTTGTACACACTTGTACAACCTTGTACACACTTGTACAACCTTGTACACACTTGTACAAGCTTGTACACACTTGTACAAGCTTGTACACACTTGTACAACCTTGTACACACTTGTACAACCTTTTACACAATTGTAAAACCTTGTACACACTTGTACATTCTTGTACAAACTTGTACTTACTTGTACAACCTTGTACAAACTTGTACACACTTGTACAAACTTTTACATCCTTGTATACATTTGTACACCCTTGTACACACTTGTACAACCTTGTACAAACCTGTACACCCTTGTACACACTTGTACAAGCTTGTACACGATTGTACACCCTTGTACACACTTGTTCACCCTTGTACACACTTGTACACCCTTGTACACACATGTACAACCTTTTACAAACTTGTACACACTTGTACAAACTTGTACATTCTTGTACATACTTGTACACCCTTGTAAACACTTGTACAAAATTGTACAATCCTGTACAACCTTGTACACACTTGTACAAGCTTGTACCACACTTGTACAAGCTTGTACACACTTGTACAAGCTTGTACACACTTGTACACCCTTGTACGAACTTGTGCACCCTTGTACACTTTTGTACACCCTTGTATACATTTGTACAAACTTGTACAAACTTGTACACACTTGTACAAACTTGTACACACTTGTACAAACTTGTACACCCTTGTACACACTTGTACAACCTTGTACACACTTGTACAACCTTGTACAAACCTGTACACCCTTGTACACGATTGTACACTCTTGTACACACTTGTGCAACCTTGTACACACTTGTACAACCTTGTACACACTTGTACAACCTTGTACACACTTCTTCAAGCTTGTACACACTTGTACAACCTTGTACACACTTGTACACCCTTGTACACACTTGTACAACCTTTTACAAACTTGTACACACTTGTACAAAATTGTACATTCTTGTACATACTTGTACACCCTTGTACACACTTGTACAACCTTGTACAAACCTGTACACCCTTGTACACACTTGTACAAGCTTGTACACACTTGTACAAGCTTGTACACACTTGTACACCCTTGTACACATTTGTAAAACCTTGTACAAACTTGTACACACTTGTACAAACTTGTACACACTTGTACAAACTTGTGTACACTTGTACAACCTTGTACACACTTGTACAACCTTGTACACACTTGTACAACCTTGTACACACTTGTACAACCTCGTACACACTTGTACAACCTTGTACACACTTGTACAACCTTGTACACAATTGTAAAACCTTGTACACACTTGTACAACCTTGTACACACTTGTACACCCTTGTACACACTTGTACAACCTTGTACAAACCTGTACACCCTTGTACACACTTGTACAAGCTTGTACACACTTGTACACCCTTGTACAAACTTGTGCACCCTTGAACACTTTTTACAACCTTGTACACATTTGTACAACCTTGTACAAACTTAAACACACTTGTACAAACATGTACACACTTGAACAACCTTGTACACACTTGTACAACCTTGTACACACTTGTACAAACTTGTACACCCTTGTACACACTTGTACAACCTTGTACACACTTGTACAACCTTGTACAAACCTGTACACCCTTGTACACACTTGTACAAGCTTGTACACACTTGTACACCCTTGTACAAACTTGTGCACCCTTGAACACTTTTTACAACCTTGTACACATTTGTACAACCTTGTACAAACTTAAACACACTTGTACAAACATGTACACACTTGAACAACCTTGTACACACTTGTACAACCTTGTACACACTTGTACAAACTTGTACACCCTTGTACACACTTGTACAACCTTGTACACACTTGTACAACCTTGTACAAACCTGTACACTCTTGTACACACTTGTGCAACCTTGTACACACTTGTACAACCTTGTACACACTTGTACAACCTTGTACACACTTGTTCAAGCTTGTACACACTTGTGCACCCTTGTACACACTTGTACACCCTTGTACACACATGTACAACCTTTTACAAACTTGTACACACTTGTACAAACTTGTACATTCTTGTACATACTTGTACACCCTTGTAAACACTTGTACAAAATTGTACAATCCTGTACAACCTTGTACACACTTGTACAAGCTTGTACACACTTGTACAAGCTTGTACACACTTGTACAAGCTTGTACACACTTGTACACCCTTGTACAAACTTGTGCACCCTTGTACACTTTTGTACACCCTTGTATACATTTGTACAAACTTGTACAAACTTGTACACACTTGTACAAACTTGTACACACTTGTACAAACTTGTACACACTTGTACAAACTTGTACACACTTGTACAAACTTGTACACCCTTGTACACACTTGTACAACCTTGTACACACTTGTACAACCTTGTACAAACCTGTACACCCTTGTACACACTTGTACAAGCTTGTACACGATTGTACACTCTTGTACACACTTGTGCAACCTTGTACACACTTGTACAACCTTGTACACACTTGTACAACCTTGTACACACTTGTTCAAGCTTGTACACACTTGTACAACCTTGTACACACTTGTACACCCTTGTACACACTTGTACAACCTTTTACAAACTTGTACACACTTGTACAAAATTGTACATTCTTGTACATACTTGTACACCCTTGTACACACTTGTACAACCTTGTACAAACCTGTACACCCTTGTACACACTTGTACAAGCTTGTACACACTTGTACACCCTTGTACAAACTTGTGCACCCTTGTACACTTTTGTACACCCTTGTACACATTTGTACAACCTTGTACAAACTTGTACACACTTGTACAAACTTGTACACACTTGTACAAACTTGTGTACACTTGTACAACCTTGTACACACTTGTACAACCTTGTACACACTTGTACAACCTTGTACACACTTGTACAACCTCGTACACACTTGTACAACCTTGTACACACTTGTACAACCTTGTACACAATTGTAAAACCTTGTACACACTTGTACAACCTTGTACACACTTGTACACCCTTGTACACACTTGTACAAAATTTTACATTCTTGTACATACTTGTACACCCTTGTACACACTTGTACAACCTTGTACAAACCTGTACACCCTTGTACACACTTGTACAAGCCTGTACACACTTGTACAAGCTTGTACACACTTGTACAAGCTTGTACACACTTGTACACCCTTGTACAAACTTGTGCACCCTTGAACACTTTTGTACAACCTTGTACACATTTGTACAACCTTGTACACATTTGTACAACCTTGTACAAACTTAAACACACTTGTACAAACATGTACACACTTGAACAACCTTGTACACACTTGTACAACCTTGTACACACTTGTACAAACTTGTACACCCTTGTACACACTTGTACAACCTTGTACACACTTGTACAACCTTGTACAAACCTGTACACCCTTGTACACACTTGTACAAGCTTGTACACGATTGTACACTCTTGTACACACTTGTGCAACCTTGTACACACTTGTACAACCTTGTACACACTTGTACAACCTTGTACACACTTGTTCAAGCTTGTACACACTTGTACAACCTTGTACACACTTGTACACCCTTGTACACACTTGTACAACCTTTTACAAACATGTACACACTTGTACAAAATTGTACATTCTTGTACATACTTGTACACCCTTGTACACACTTGTACAACCTTGTACAAACCTGTACACCCTTGTACACACTTGTACAAGCTTGTACACACTTGTACAAGCTTGTACACACTTGTACACCCTTGTACAAACTTGTGCACCCTTGTACACTTTTGTACACCCTTGTACACATTTGTACAAAATTTTACATTCTTGTACATACTTGTACACCCTTGTACACACTTGTACAACTTTGTACAAACTTGTACACACTTGTACAAACTTGTACACACTTGTACAAACTTGTACACACTTGTACAACCTTGTACACACTTGTACAACCTTGTACACACTTGTACAACCTCGTACACACTTGTACAACCTTGTACACACTTGTACAACCTTGTACACAATTGTAAAACCTTGTACACACTTGTACAACCTTGTACACACTTGTACACCCTTATACACACTTGTACAAAATTTTACATTCTTGTACATACTTGTACACCCTTGTACACACTTGTACAACCTTGTACACACTTGTACAAGCTTGTATACACTTGTACAACCTTGTACACACTTGTACAACCTTGTACACACTTGTACAAGCTTGTACACACTTGTACAACCTTGTACACACTTGTACAACCTATTACACAATTGTAAAACCTTGTACACACTTGTACATTCTTGTACAAACTTGTACTTACTTGTACAACCTTGTACAAACTTGTACACACTTGTACAAACTTTTATATCCTTGTATACATTTGTACACCCTTGTACACACTTGTACAACCTTGTACAAACCTGTACACCCTTGTACACACTTGTACAAGCTTGTACACGATTGTACACCCTTGTACACACTTGTGCACCCTTGTACACACTTGTACACCCTTGTACACACATGTACAACCTTTTACAAACTTCTACACACTTGTACAAACTTGTACATTCTTGTACATACTTGTACACCCTTGTAAACACTTGTACAAAATTGTACAAACCTGTACACCCTTGTACACACTTGTACAAGCTTGTACACACTTGTACAAGCTTGTACACACTTGTACAAGCTTGTACACACTTGTACACCCTTGTACAAACTTGTGTACACTTGTACAACCTTGTACACACTTGTACAACCTTGTACACACTTGTACAACCTTGTACACACTTGTACAACCTCGTACACACTTGTACAACCTTGTACACACTTGTACAACCTTGTACACAATTGTAAAACCTTGTACACACTTGTACAACCTTGTACACACTTGTACACCCTTGTACACACTTGTACAAAATTTTACATTCTTGTACATACTTGTACACCCTTGTACACACTTGTACAACCTTGTACAAACCTGTACACCCTTGTACACACTTGTACAAGCTTGTACACACTTGTACAAGCTTGTACACACTTGTACAAGCTTGTACACACTTGTACACCCTTGTACAAACTTGTGCACCCTTGAACACTTTTGTACACCCTTGTACACATTTGTACAACCTTGTACAAACTTAAACACACTTGTACAAACATGTACACACTTGAACAACCTTGTACACACTTGTACAACCTTGTACACACTTGTACAAGCTTGTACACACTTGTACAACCTTGTACACACTTGTACAACCTTGTACACACTTGTACAACCTTTTACACAATTGTACAACCTTGTACACACTTGTACATTCTTGTACAAACTTGTACTTACTTGTACAACCTTGTACAAACTTGTACAACCTTGTACAAACCTGTACACCCTTGTACACACTTGTACAAGCTTGTACACGATTGTACACCCTTGTACACACTTGTGCACCCTTGTACACACTTGTACACCCTTGTACACACATGTACAACCTTTTACAAACTTGTACACACTTGTACAAACTTGTACATTCTTGTACATACTTGTACACCCTTGTAAACACTTGTACAAAATTGTACAAACCTGTACAACCTTGTACACACTTGTACAAGCTTGTACACACTTGTACAAGCTTGTACACACTTGTACACCCTTGTACAAACTTGTGCACCCTTGTACACTTTTGTACACCCTTGTATACATTTGTACAAACTTGTACAAACTTGTACACACTTGTACAAACTTGTACACACTTGTACAAACTTGTACACCCTTGTACACACTTGTACAACCTTGTACACACTTGTACAACCTTGTACAAACCTGTACACCCTTGTACACACTTGTACAAGCTTGTACACGATTGTACACTCTTGTACACACTTGTGCAACCTTGTACACACTTGTACAACCTTGTACACACTTGTACAACCTTGTACACACTTGTTCAAGCTTGTACACACTTGTACAACCTTGTACACACTTGTACACCCTTGTACACACTTGTACAACCTTTTACAAACTTGTACACACTTGTACAAAATTGTACATTCTTGTACATACTTGTACACCCTTGTACACACTTGTACAACCTTGTACAAACCTGTACACCCTTGTACACACTTGTACAAGCTTGTACACACTTGTACAAGCTTGTACACACTTGTACAAGCTTGTACACACTTGTACAACCTTGTACACACTTGTACAAGCTTGTACACACTTGTACAACCTTGTACACACTTGTACAACCTTGTACACACTTGTACAACCTTTTACACAATTGTAAAACCTTGTACACACTTGTACATTCTTGTACAAACTTGTACTTACTTGTACAACCTTGTACAAACTTGTACACACTTGTACAAACTTTTACATCCTTGTATACATTTGTACACCCTTGTACACACTTGTACAACCTTGTACAAACCTGTACACCCTTGTACACACTTGTACAAGCTTGTACACGATTGTACACCCTTGTACACACTTGTGCACCCTTGTACACACTTGTACACCCTTGTACACACATGTACAACCTTTTACAAACTTGTACACACTTGTACAAACTTGTACATTCTTGTACATACTTGTACACCCTTGTAAACACTTGTACAAAATTGTACAAACCTGTACAACCTTGTACACACTTGTACAAGCTTGCACACACTTGTACAAGCTTGTACACACTTGTACACCCTTGTACAAACTTGTGCACCCTTGTACACTTTTGTACACCCTTGTATACATTTGTACAAACTTGTACAAACTTGTACACACTTGTACAAACTTGTACACACTTGTACAAACTTGTACACCCTTGTACACACTTGTACAACCTTGTACACACTTGTACAACCTTGTACAAACCTGTACACCCTTGTACACACTTGTACAAGCTTGTACACGATTGTACACTCTTGTACACACTTGTGCAACCTTGTACACACTTGTACAACCTTGTACACACTTGTACAACCTTGTACACACTTGTTCAAGCTTGTACACACTTGTACAACCTTGTACACACTTGTACACCCTTGTACACACTTGTACAACCTTTTACAAACTTGTACACACTTGTACAAAATTGTACATTCTTGTACATACTTGTACACCCTTGTACACTTGTACAACCTTGTACAAACCTGTACACCCTTGTACACACTTGTACAAGCTTGTACACACTTGTACAAGCTTGTACACACTTGTACAAGCTTGTACACACTTGTACAAGCTTGTACACACTTGTACAAGCTTGTACACACTTTTACACCCTTGTACAAACTTGTGCACCCTTGTACACTTTTGTACACCCTTGTACACATTTGTACAACCTTGTACACATTTGTACAACCTTGTACAAACTTGTACACACTTGTACAAACTTGTACACACTTGTACAAACTTGTGTACACTTGTACAACCTTGTACACACTTGTACAACCTTGTACACACTTGTACAACCTCGTACACACTTGTACAACCTCGTACACACTTGTACAACCTTGTACACAATTGTAAAACCTTGTACACACTTGTACACCCTTGTACACACTTGTACAAAATTTTACATTCTTGTACATACTTGTACACCCTTGTACACACTTGTACAACCTTGTACAAACCTGTACACCCTTGTACACACTTGTACAAGCTTGTACACACTTGTACAAGCTTGTACACACTTGTACAAGCTTGTACACACTTGTACACCCTTGAACAAACTTGTGCACCCTTGAACACTTTTGTACAACCTTGTACACATTTGTACAACCTTGTACAAACTTAAACACACTTGTACAAACATGTACACACTTGAACAACCTTGTACACACTTGTACAACCTTGTACACACTTGTACAAACTTGTACACCCTTGTACACACTTGTACAACCTTGTACACACTTGTACAACCTTGTACAAACCTGTACACCCTTGTACACACTTGTACAAGCTTATACACGATTGTACACTCTTGTACACACTTGTGCAACCTTGTACACACTTGTACAACCTTGTACACACTTGTACAACCTTGTACACACTTGTTCAAGCTTGTACACACTTGTACAACCTTGTACACACTTGTACACCCTTGTACACACTTGTACAACCTTTTACAAACTTGTACACACTTGTACAAAATTGTACATTCTTGTACATACTTGTACACCCTTGTACACACTTGTACAACCTTGTACAAACCTGTACACCCTTGTACACACTTGTACAAGCTTGTACACACTTGTACAAGCTTGTACACACTTGTACACCCTTGTACACACTTGTACAAAATTTTACATTCTTGTACATACTTGTACACCCTTGTACACACTTGTACAACCTTGTACACACTTGTACAAGCTTGTATACACTTGTACAACCTTGTACACACTTGTACAACCTTGTACACACTTGTACAAGCTTGTACACACTTGTACAACCTTGTACACACTTGTACAACCTATTACACAATTGTAAAACCTTGTACACACTTGTACATTCTTGTACAAACTTGTACTTACTTGTACAACCTTGTACAAACTTGTACACACTTGTACAAACTTTTACATCCTTGTATACATTTGTACACCCTTGTACACACTTGTACAACCTTGTACAAACCTGTACACCCTTGTACACACTTGTACAAGCTTGTACACGATTGTACACCCTTGTACACACTTGTGCACCCTTGTACACACTTGTACACCCTTGTACACACATGTACAACCTTTTACAAACTTCTACACACTTGTACAAACTTGTACATTCTTGTACATACTTGTACACCCTTGTAAACACTTGTACAAAATTGTACAAACCTGTACATCCTTGTACACACTTGTACAAGCTTGTACACACTTGTACAAGCTTGTACACACTTGTACAAGCTTGTACACACTTGTACACCCTTGTACAAACTTGTGCACCCTTGTACACTTTTGTACACCCTTGTATACATTTGTACAAACTTGTACAAACTTGTACACACTTGTACAAACTTGTACACACTTGTACAAACTTGTACACCCTTGTACACACTTGTACAACCTTGTACACACTTGTACAACCTTGTACAAACCTGTACACCCTTGTACACACTTGTACAAGCTTGTACACGATTGTACACTCTTGTACACACTTGTGCAACCTTGTACACACTTGTACAACCTTGTACACACTTGTACAACCTTGTACACACTTGTTCAAGCTTGTACACACTTGTACAACCTTGTACACACTTGTACACCCTTGTACACACTTGTACAACCTTTTACAAACTTGTACACACTTGTACAAAATTGTACATTCTTGTACATACTTGTACACCCTTGTACACACTTGTACAACCTTGTACAAACCTGTACACCCTTGTACACACTTGTACAAGCTTGTACACACTTGTACAAGCTTGTACACACTTGTACAAGCTTGTACACACTTGTACACCCTTGTACAAACTTGTGCACCCTTGAACACTTTTGTACAACCTTGTACACATTTGTACAACCTTGTACAAACTTAAACACACTTGTACAAACATGTACACACTTGAACAACCTTGTACACACTTGTACAACCTTGTACACACTTGTACAAACTTGTACACCCTTGTACACACTTGTACAACCTTGTACACACTTGTACAACCTTGTACAAACCTGTACACCCTTGTACACACTTGTACAAGCTTATACACGATTGTACACTCTTGTACACACTTGTGCAACCTTGTACACACTTGTACAACCTTGTACACACTTGTACAACCTTGTACACACTTGTTCAAGCTTGTACACACTTGTACAACCTTGTACACACTTGTACACCCTTGTACACACTTGTACAACCTTTTACAAACTTGTACACACTTGTACAAAATTGTACATTCTTGTACATACTTGTACACCCTTGTACACACTTGTACAACCTTGTACAAACCTGTACACCCTTGTACACACTTGTACAAGCTTGTACACACTTGTACAAGCTTGTACACACTTGTACACCCTTGTACACACTTGTACAAAATTTTACATTCTTGTACATACTTGTACACCCTTGTACACACTTGTACAACCTTGTACACACTTGTACAAGCTTGTATACACTTGTACAACCTTGTACACACTTGTACAACCTTGTACACACTTGTACAAGCTTGTACACACTTGTACAACCTTGTACACACTTGTACAACCTATTACACAATTGTAAAACCTTGTACACACTTGTACATTCTTGTACAAACTTGTACTTACTTGTACAACCTTGTACAAACTTGTACACACTTGTACAAACTTTTACATCCTTGTATACATTTGTACACCCTTGTACACACTTGTACAACCTTGTACAAACCTGTACACCCTTGTACACACTTGTACAAGCTTGTACACGATTGTACACCCTTGTACACACTTGTGCACCCTTGTACACACTTGTACACCCTTGTACACACATGTACAACCTTTTACAAACTTCTACACACTTGTACAAACTTGTACATTCTTGTACATACTTGTACACCCTTGTAAACACTTGTACAAAATTGTACAAACCTGTACACCCTTGTACACACTTGTACAAGCTTGTACACACTTGTACAAGCTTGTACACACTTGTACAAGCTTGTACACACTTGTACACCCTTGTACAAACTTGTGCACCCTTGTACACTTTTGTACACCCTTGTATACATTTGTACAAACTTGTACAAACTTGTACACACTTGTACAAACTTGTACACACTTGTACAAACTTGTACACCCTTGTACACACTTGTACAACCTTGTACACACTTGTACAACCTTGTACAAACCTGTACACCCTTGTACACACTTGTACAAGCTTGTACACGATTGTACACTCTTGTACACACTTGTGCAACCTTGTACACACTTGTACAACCTTGTACACACTTGTACAACCTTGTACACACTTGTTCAAGCTTGTACACACTTGTACAACCTTGTACACACTTGTACACCCTTGTACACACTTGTACAACCTTTTACAAACTTGTACACACTTGTACAAAATTGTACATTCTTGTACATACTTGTACACCCTTGTACACACTTGTACAACCTTGTACAAACCTGTACACCCTTGTACACACTTGTACAAGCTTGTACACACTTGTACAAACTTGTACACACTTGTACAAACTTTTATATCCTTGTATACATTTGTACACCCTTGTACACACTTGTACAACCTTGTACAAACCTGTACACCCTTGTACACACTTGTACAAGCTTGTACACGATTGTACACCCTTGTACACACTTGTGCACCCTTGTACACACTTGTACACCCTTGTACACACATGTACAACCTTTTACAAACTTCTACACACTTGTACAAACTTGTACATTCTTGTACATACTTGTACACCCTTGTAAACACTTGTACAAAATTGTACAAACCTGTACACCCTTGTACACACTTGTACAAGCTTGTACACACTTGTACAAGCTTGTACACACTTGTACAAGCTTGTACACACTTGTACACCCTTGTACAAACTTGTGCACCCTTGTACACTTTTGTACACCCTTGTATACATTTGTACAAACTTGTACAAACTTGTACACACTTGTACAAACTTGTACACACTTGTACAAACTTGTACACCCTTGTACACACTTGTACAACCTTGTACACACTTGTACAACCTTGTACAAACCTGTACACCCTTGTACACACTTGTACAAGCTTGTACACGATTGTACACTCTTGTACACACTTGTGCAACCTTGTACACACTTGTACAACCTTGTACACACTTGTACAACCTTGTACACACTTGTTCAAGCTTGTACACACTTGTACAACCTTGTACACACTTGTACACCCTTGTACACACTTGTACAACCTTTTACAAACTTGTACACACTTGTACAAAATTGTACATTCTTGTACATACTTGTACACCCTTGTACACACTTGTACAACCTTGTACAAACCTGTACACCCTTGTACACACTTGTACAAGCTTGTACACACTTGTACAAGCTTGTACACACTTGTACACCCTTGTACAAACTTGTGCACCCTTGTACACTTTTGTACACCCTTGTACACATTTGTACAACCTTGTACAAACTTGTACACACTTGTACAAACTTGTACACACTTGTACAAACTTGTGTACACTTGTACAACCTTGTACACACTTGTACAACCTTGTACACACTTGTACAACCTTGTACACACTTGTACAACCTCGTACACACTTGTACAACCTTGTACACACTTGTACAACCTTGTACACAATTGTAAAACCTTGTACACACTTGTACAACCTTGTACACACTTGTACACCCTTGTACACACTTGTACAAAATTTTACATTCTTGTACATACTTGTACACCCTTGTACACACTTGTAAAACCTTGTACAAACCTGTACACCCTTGTACACACTTGTACAAGCTTGTACACACTTGTACAAGCTTGTACACACTTGTACAAGCTTGTACACACTTGTACACCCTTGTACAAACTTGTGCACCCTTGAACACTTTTGTACACCCTTGTACACATTTGTACAACCTTGTACAAACTTAAACACACTTGTACAAACATGTACACACTTGAACAACCTTGTACACACTTGTACAACCTTGTACACACTTGTACAAGCTTGTACACACTTGTACAACCTTGTACACACTTGTACAACCTTGTACACACTTGTACAACCTTTTACACAATTGTAAAACCTTGTACACACTTGTACATTCTTGTACAAACTTGTACTTACTTGTACAACCTTGTACAAACTTGTACACACTTGTACAAACTTTTACATCCTTGTATACATTTGTACACCCTTGTACACACTTGTACAACCTTGTACAAACCTGTACACCCTTGTACACACTTGTACAAGCTTGTACACGATTGTACACCCTTGTACACACTTGTGCACCCTTGTACACACTTGTACACCCTTGTACACACATGTACAACCTTTTACAAACTTGTACACACTTGTACAAACTTGTACATTCTTGTACATACTTGTACACCCTTGTAAACACTTGTACAAAATTGTACAAACCTGTACAACCTTGTACACACTTGTACAAGCTTGTACACACTTGTACAAGCTTGTACACACTTGTACACCCTTGTACAAACTTGTGCACCCTTGTACACTTTTGTACACCCTTGTATACATTTGTACAAACTTGTACAAACTTGTACACACTTGTACAAACTTGTACACACTTGTACAAACTTGTACACCCTTGTACACACTTGTACAACCTTGTACACACTTGTACAACCTTGTACAAACCTGTACACCCTTGTACACACTTGTACAAGCTTGTACACGATTGTACACTCTTGTACACACTTGTGCAACCTTGTACACACTTGTACAACCTTGTACACACTTGTACAACCTTGTACACACTTGTTCAAGCTTGTACACACTTGTACAACCTTGTACACACTTGTACACCCTTGTACACACTTGTACAACCTTTTACAAACTTGTACACACTTGTACAAAATTGTACATTCTTGTACATACTTGTACACCCTTGTACACACTTGTACAACCTTGTACAAACCTGTACACCCTTGTACACACTTGTACAAGCTTGTACACACTTGTACAAGCTTGTACACACTTGTACAAGCTTGTACACACTTGTACAACCTTGTACACACTTGTACAAGCTTGTACACACTTGTACAACCTTGTACACACTTGTACAACCTTTTACACAATTGTAAAACCTTGTACACACTTGTACATTCTTGTACAAACTTGTACTTACTTGTACAACCTTGTACAAACTTGTACACACTTGTACAAACTTTTACATCCTTGTATACATTTGTACACCCTTGTACACACTTGTACAACCTTGTACAAACCTGTACACCCTTGTACACACTTGTACAAGCTTGTACACGATTGTACACCCTTGTACACACTTGTGCACCCTTGTACACACTTGTACACCCTTGTACACACATGTACAACCTTTTACAAACTTGTACACACTTGTACAAACTTGTACATTCTTGTACATACTTGTACACCCTTGTAAACACTTGTACAAAATTGTACAAACCTGTACAACCTTGTACACACTTGTACAAGCTTGCACACACTTGTACAAGCTTGTACACACTTGTACACCCTTGTACAAACTTGTGCACCCTTGTACACTTTTGTACACCCTTGTATACATTTGTACAAACTTGTACAAACTTGTACACACTTGTACAAACTTGTACACACTTGTACAAACTTGTACACCCTTGTACACACTTGTACAACCTTGTACACACTTGTACAACCTTGTACAAACCTGTACACCCTTGTACACACTTGTACAAGCTTGTACACGATTGTACACTCTTGTACACACTTGTGCAACCTTGTACACACTTGTACAACCTTGTACACACTTGTACAACCTTGTACACACTTGTTCAAGCTTGTACACACTTGTACAACCTTGTACACACTTGTACACCCTTGTACACACTTGTACAACCTTTTACAAACTTGTACACACTTGTACAAAATTGTACATTCTTGTACATACTTGTACACCCTTGTACACTTGTACAACCTTGTACAAACCTGTACACCCTTGTACACACTTGTACAAGCTTGTACACACTTGTACAAGCTTGTACACACTTGTACAAGCTTGTACACACTTGTACAAGCTTGTACACACTTGTACAAGCTTGTACACACTTTTACACCCTTGTACAAACTTGTGCACCCTTGTACACTTTTGTACACCCTTGTACACATTTGTACAACCTTGTACACATTTGTACAACCTTGTACAAACTTGTACACACTTGTACAAACTTGTACACACTTGTACAAACTTGTGTACACTTGTACAACCTTGTACACACTTGTACAACCTTGTACACACTTGTACAACCTCGTACACACTTGTACAACCTCGTACACACTTGTACAACCTTGTACACAATTGTAAAACCTTGTACACACTTGTACAACCTTGTACACACTTGTACACCCTTGTACACACTTGTACAAAATTTTACATTCTTGTACATACTTGTACACCCTTGTACACACTTGTACAACCTTGTACAAACCTGTACACCCTTGGACACACTTGTACAAGCTTGTACACACTTGTACAAGCTTGTACACACTTGTACAAGCTTGTACACACTTGTACACCCTTGTACAAACTTGTGCACCCTTGAACACTTTTGTACAACCTTGTACACATTTGTACAACCTTGTACAAACTTAAACACACTTGTACAAACATGTACACACTTGAACAACCTTGTACACACTTGTACAACCTTGTACACACTTGTACAAACTTGTACACCCTTGTACACACTTGTACAACCTTGTACACACTTGTACAACCTTGTACAAACCTGTACACCCTTGTACACACTTGTACAAGCTTATACACGATTGTACACTCTTGTACACACTTGTGCAACCTTGTACACACTTGTACAACCTTGTACACACTTGTACAACCTTGTACACACTTGTTCAAGCTTGTACACACTTGTACAACCTTGTACACACTTGTACACCCTTGTACACACTTGTACAACCTTTTACAAACTTGTACACACTTGTACAAAATTGTACATTCTTGTACATACTTGTACACCCTTGTACACACTTGTACAACCTTGTACAAACCTGTACACCCTTGTACACACTTGTACAAGCTTGTACACACTTGTACAAGCTTGTACACACTTGTACACCCTTGTACACACTTGTACAAAATTTTACATTCTTGTACATACTTGTACACCCTTGTACACACTTGTACAACCTTGTACACACTTGTACAAGCTTGTATACACTTGTACAACCTTGTACACACTTGTACAACCTTGTACACACTTGTACAAGCTTGTACACACTTGTACAACCTTGTACACACTTGTACAACCTATTACACAATTGTAAAACCTTGTACACACTTGTACATTCTTGTACAAACTTGTACTTACTTGTACAACCTTGTACAAACTTGTACACACTTGTACAAACTTTTACATCCTTGTATACATTTGTACACCCTTGTACACACTTGTACAACCTTGTACAAACCTGTACACCCTTGTACACACTTGTACAAGCTTGTACACGATTGTACACCCTTGTACACACTTGTGCACCCTTGTACACACTTGTACACCCTTGTACACACATGTACAACCTTTTACAAACTTCTACACACTTGTACAAACTTGTACATTCTTGTACATACTTGTACACCCTTGTAAACACTTGTACAAAATTGTACAAACCTGTACACCCTTGTACACACTTGTACAAGCTTGTACACACTTGTACAAGCTTGTACACACTTGTACAAGCTTGTACACACTTGTACAAGCTTGTACACACTTGTACACCCTTGTACAAACTTGTGCACCCTTGTACACTTTTGTACACCCTTGTATACATTTGTACAAACTTGTACAAACTTGTACACACTTGTACAAACTTGTACACACTTGTACAAACTTGTACACCCTTGTACACACTTGTACAACCTTGTACACACTTGTACAACCTTGTACAAACCTGTACACCCTTGTACACACTTGTACAAGCTTGTACACGATTGTACACTCTTGTACACACTTGTGCAACCTTGTACACACTTGTACAACCTTGTACACACTTGTACAACCTTGTACACACTTGTTCAAGCTTGTACACACTTGTACAACCTTGTACACACTTGTACACCCTTGTACACACTTGTACAACCTTTTACAAACTTGTACACACTTGTACAAAATTGTACATTCTTGTACATACTTGTACACCCTTGTACACACTTGTACAACCTTGTACAAACCTGTACACCCTTGTACACACTTGTACAAGCTTGTACACACTTGTACAAGCTTGTACACACTTGTACACCCTTGTACAAACTTGTGCACCCTTGTACACTTTTGTACACCCTTGTACACATTTGTACAACCTTGTACAAACTTGTACACACTTGTACAAACTTGTACACACTTGTACAAACTTGTGTACACTTGTACAACCTTGTACACACTTGTACAACCTTGTACACACTTGTACAACCTTGTACACACTTGTACAACCTCGTACACACTTGTACAACCTTGTACACACTTGTACAACCTTGTACACAATTGTAAAACCTTGTACACACTTGTACAACCTTGTACACACTTGTACACCCTTGTACACACTTGTACAAAATTTTACATTCTTGTACATACTTGTACACCCTTGTACACACTTGTACAACCTTGTACAAACCTGTACACCCTTGTACACACTTGTACAAGCTTGTACACACTTGTACAAGCTTGTACACACTTGTACAAGCTTGTACACACTTGTACAAGCTTGTACACACTTGTACACCCTTGTACAAACTTGTGCACCCTTGAACACTTTTGTACACCCTTGTACACATTTGTACAACCTTGTACAAACTTAAACACACTTGTACAAACATGTACACACTTGAACAACCTTGTACACACTTGTACAACCTTGTACACACTTGTACAAGCTTGTACACACTTGTACAACCTTGTACACACTTGTACAACCTTGTACACAATTGTACAACCTTGTACACACTTGTACAAGCTTGTACACACTTGTACAACCTTGTACACACTTGTACAACCTTTTACACAATTGTAAAACCTTGTACACACTTGTACATTCTTGTACAAACTTGTACTTACTTGTACAACCTTGTACAAACTTGTACACACTTGTACAAACTTTTACATCCTTGTATACATTTGTACACCCTTGTACACACTTGTACAACCTTGTACAAACCTGTACACCCTTGTACACACTTGTACAAACCTGTACACCCTTGTACACACTTGTACAAGCTTGTACACGATTGTACACCCTTGTACACACTTGTGCACCCTTGTACACACTTGTACACCCTTGTACACACATGTACAACCTTTTACAAACTTGTACACACTTGTACAAACTTGTACATTCTTGTACATACTTGTACACCCTTGTAAACACTTGTACAAAATTGTACAAACCTGTACAACCTTGTACACACTTGTACAAGCTTGTACACACTTGTACAAGCTTGTACACACTTGTACACCCTTGTACAAACTTGTGCACCCTTGTACACTTTTGTACACCCTTGTATACATTTGTACAAACTTGTACAAACTTGTACACACTTGTACAAACTTGTACACACTTGTACAAACTTGTACACCCTTGTACACACTTGTACAACCTTGTACACACTTGTACAACCTTGTACAAACCTGTACACCCTTGTACACACTTGTACAAGCTTGTACACGATTGTACACTCTTGTACACACTTGTGCAACCTTGTACACACTTGTACAACCTTGTACACACTTGTACAACCTTGTACACACTTGTTCAAGCTTGTACACACTTGTACAACCTTGTACACACTTGTACACCCTTGTACACACTTGTACAACCTTTTACAAACTTGTACACACTTGTACAAAATTGTACATTCTTGTACATACTTGTACACCCTTGTACACACTTGTACAACCTTGTACAAACCTGTACACCCTTGTACACACTTGTACAAGCTTGTACACACTTGTACAAGCTTGTACACACTTGTACAAGCTTGTACACACTTTTACACCCTTGTACAAACTTGTGCACCCTTGTACACTTTTGTACACCCTTGTACACATTTGTACAACCTTGTACAAACTTGTACACACTTGTACAAACTTGTACACACTTGTACAAACTTGTGTACACTTGTACAACCTTGTACACACTTGTACAACCTTGTACACACTTGTACAACCTCGTACACACTTGTACTACCTCGTACACACTTGTACAACCTTGTACACAATTGTAAAACCTTGTACACACTTGTACAACCTTGTACACACTTGTACACCCTTGTACACACTTGTACAAAATTTTACATTCTTGTACATACTTGTACACCCTTGTACACACTTGTACAACCTTGTACAAACCTGTACACCCTTGTACACACTTGTACAAGCTTGTACACACTTGTACAAGCTTGTACACACTTGTACAAGCTTGTACACACTTGTACACCCTTGTACAAACTTGTGCACCCTTGAACACTTTTGTACAACCTTGTACACATTTGTACAACCTTGTACAAACTTAAACACACTTGTACAAACATGTACACACTTGAACAACCTTGTACACACTTGTACAACCTTGTACACACTTGTACAAACTTGTACACCCTTGTACACACTTGTACAACCTTGTACACACTTGTACAACCTTGTACAAACCTGTACACCCTTGTACACACTTGTACAAGCTTGTACACGATTGTACACTCTTGTACACACTTGTGCAACCTTGTACACACTTGTACAACCTTGTACACACTTGTTCAAGCTTGTACACACTTGTACAACCTTGTACACACTTGTACACCCTTGTACACACTTGTACAACCTTTTACAAACTTGTACACACTTGTACAAAATTGTACATTCTTGTACATACTTGTACACCCTTGTACACACTTGTACAACCTTGTACAAACCTGTACACCCTTGTACACACTTGTACAAGCTTGTACACACTTGTACAAGCTTGTACACACTTGTACACCCTTGTACAAACTTGTGCACCCTTGTACACTTTTCTACACCCTTGTACACATTTGTACAACCTTGTACAAACTTGTACACACTTGTACAAACTTGTACACACTTGTACAAACTTGTGTACACTTGTACAACCTTGTACACACTTGTACAACCTTGTACACACTTGTACAACCTTGTACACACTTGTACAACCTCGTACACACTTGTACAACCTTGTACACACTTGTACAACCTTGTACACAATTGTAAAACCTTGTACACACTTTTACAACCTTGTACACACTTGTACACCCTTGTACACACTTGTACAAAATTTTACATTCTTGTACATACTTGTACACCCTTGTACACACTTGTACAACCTTGTACAAACCTGTACACCCTTGTACACACTTGTACAAGCTTGTACACACTTGTACAAGCTTGTACACACTTGTACAAGCTTGTACACACTTGTACACCCTTGTACAAACTTGTGCACCCTTGAACACTTTTGTACACCCTTGTACACATTTGTACAACCTTGTACAAACTTAAACACACTTGTACAAACATGTACACACTTGAACAACCTTGTACACACTTGTACAACCTTGTACACACTTGTACAAGCTTGTACACACTTGTACAACCTTGTACACACTTGTACAAGCTTGTACACACTTGTACAACCTTGTACACACTTGTACAACCTTGTACACACTTGTACAACCTTGTACACACTTGTACAAGCTTGTACACACTTGTACAACCTTGTACACACTTGTACAACCTTTTACACAATTGTAAAACCTTGTACACACTTGTACATTCTTGTACAAACTTGTACTTACTTGTACAACCTTGTACAAACTTGTACACACTTGTACAAACTTTTACATCCTTGTATACATTTGTACACCCTTGTACACACTTGTACAACCTTGTACAAACCTGTACACCCTTGTACACACTTGTACAAGCTTGTACACGATTGTACACCCTTGTACACACTTGTGCACCCTTGTACACACTTGTACACCCTTGTACACACATGTACAACCTTTTACAAACTTGTACACACTTGTACAAACTTGTACATTCTTGTACATACTTGTACACCCTTGTAAACACTTGTACAAAATTGTACAAACCTGTACACCCTTGTACACACTTGTACAAGCTTGTACACACTTGTACAAGCTTGTACACACTTGTACACCCTTGTACAAACTTGTGCACCCTTGTACACTTTTGTACACCCTTGTATACATTTGTACAAACTTGTACAAACTTGTACACACTTGTACAAACTTGTACACACTTGTACAAACTTGTACACCCTTGTACACACTTGTACAACCTTGTACACACTTGTACAACCTTGTACAAACCTGTACACCCTTGTACACACTTGTACAAGCTTGTACACGATTGTACACTCTTGTACACACTTGTGCAACCTTGTACACACTTGTACAACCTTGTACACACTTGTACAACCTTGTACACACTTGTTCAAGCTTGTACACACTTGTACAACCTTGTACACACTTGTACACCCTTGTACACACTTGTACAACCTTTTACAAACTTGTACACACTTGTACAAAATTGTACATTCTTGTACATACTTGTACACCCTTGTACACACTTGTACAACCTTGTACAAACCTGTACACTCTTGTACACACTTGTACAAGCTTGTACACACTTGTACAAGCTTGTACACACTTGTACAAGCTTGTACACACTTGTACACCCTTGTACAAACTTGTACACCCTTGTACACTTTTGTACACCCTTGTACACATTTGTACAACCTTGTACAAACTTGTACACACTTGTACAAACTTGTACACACTTGTACAAACTTGTGTACACTTGTACAACCTTGTACACACTTGTACAACCTTGTACACACTTGTACAACCTTGTACACACTTGTAAAACCTCGTACACACTTGTACAACCTTGTACACACTTGTACAACCTTGTACACAATTGTAAAACCTTGTACACACTTGTACAACCTTGTACACACTTGTACACCCTTGTACACACTTGTACAAAATTTTACATTCTTGTACATACTTGTACACCCTTGTACACACTTGTACAACCTTGTACAAACCTGTACACCCTTGTACACACTTGTACAAGCTTGTACACACTTGTACACCCTTGTACAAACTTGTGCACCCTTGAACACTTTTGTACACCCTTGTACACATTTGTACAACCTTGTACAAATTTAAACACACTTGTACAAACATGTACACACTTGACCAACCTTGTACACACTTGTACAACCTTGTACACACTTGTACAAGCTTGTACACACTTGTACAACCTTGTACACACTTGTACAACCTTGTACACACTTGTACAAGCTTGTACACACTTGTACAACCTTGTACACACTTGTACAACCTTTTACACAATTGTAAAACATTGTACACACTTGTACATTCTTGTACAAACTTGTACTTACTTGTACAACCTTGTACAAACTTGTACACACTTGTACAAACTTTTACATCCTTGTATACATTTGTACACCCTTGTACACGCTTGTACAACCTTGTACAAACCTGTACACCCTTGTACACACTTGTACAAGCTTGTACACGATTGTACACCCTTGTACACACTTGTGCACCCTTGTACACACTTGTACACCCTTGTACACACATGTACAACCTTTTACAAACTTGTACACACTTGTACAAACTTGTACATTCTTGTACATACTTGTACACCCTTGTAAACACTTGTACAAAATTGTACAAACCTGTACACCCTTGTACACACTTGTACAAGCTTGTACACACTTGTACAAGCTTGTACACACTTGTACACCCTTGTACAAACTTGTGCACCCTTGTACACTTTTGTACACCCTTGTATACATTTGTACAAACTTGTACAAACTTGTACACACTTGTACACACTTGTACACACTTGTACAACCTTGTACAAACCTGTACACCCTTGTACACACTTGTACAAGCTTGTACACGATTGTACACTCTTGTACACACTTGTGCAACCTTGTACACACTTGTACAACCTTGTACACACTTGTACAACCTTGTACACACTTGTTCAAGCTTGTACACACTTGTACAACCTTGTACACACTTGTACACCCTTGTACACACTTGTACAACCTTTTACAAACTTGTACACACTTGTACAAAATTGTACATTCTTGTACATACTTGTACACCCTTGTACACACTTGTACAACCTTGTACAAACCTGTACACCCTTGTACACACTTGTACAACCTTGTACAAACCTGTACACCCTTGTACACACTTGTACAAGCTTGTACACACTTGTACAAGCTTGTACACACTTGTACAAGCTTGTACACACTTGTACACCCTTGTACAAACTTGTACACCCTTGTACACTTTTGTACACCCTTGTACACATTTGTACAACCTTGTACAAACTTGTACACACTTGTACAAACTTGTACACACTTGTACAAACTTGTGTACACTTGTACACTCTTGTACACACTTGTGCAACCTTGTACACACTTGTACAACCTTGTACACACTTGTACAACCTTGTACACACTTGTTCAAGCTTGTACACACTTGTACAACCTTGTACACACTTGTACACCCTTGTACACACTTGTACAACCTTTTACAAACTTGTACACACTTGTACAAAATTGTACATTCTTGTACATACTTGTACACCCTTGTACACACTTGTACAACCTTGTACAAACCTGTACACCCTTGTACACACTTGTACAAGCTTGTACACACTTGTACAAGCTTGTACACACTTGTACAAGCTTGTACACACTTGTACAAGCTTGTACACACTTGTACAAGCTTGTACACACTTTTACACCCTTGTACAAACTTGTGCACCCTTGTACACTTTTGTACACCCTTGTACACATTTGTACAACCTTGTACAAACTTGTACACACTTGTACAAACTTGTACACACTTGTACAAACTTGTGTACACTTGTACAACCTTGTACACACTTGTACAACCTTGTACACACTTGTACAACCTCGTACACACTTGTACAACCTCGTACACACTTGTACAACCTTGTACACAATTGTAAAACCTTGTACACACTTGTACAACCTTGTACACACTTGTACACCCTTGTACACACTTGTACAAAATTTTACATTCTTGTACATACTTGTACACCCTTGTACACACTTGTACAACCTTGTACAAACCTGTACACCCTTGTACACACTTGTTCAAGCTTGTACACACTTGTACAAGCTTGTACACACTTGTACAAGCTTGTACACACTTGTACACCCTTGTACAAACTTGTGCACCCTTGAACACTTTTGTACAACCTTGTACACATTTGTACAACCTTGTACAAACTTAAACACACTTGTACAAACATGTACACACTTGAACAACCTTGTACATACTTGTACAACCTTGTACACACTTGTACAAACTTGTACACCCTTGTACACACTTGTACAACCTTGTACACACTTGTACAACCTTGTACAAACCTGTACACCCTTGTACACACTTGTACAAGCTTGTACACGATTGTACACTCTTGTACACACTTGTGCAACCTTGTACACACTTGTACAACCTTGTACACACTTGTACAACCTTGTACACACTTGTTCAAGCTTGTACACACTTGTACAACCTTGTACACACTTGTACACCCTTGTACACACTTGTACAACCTTTTACAAACTTGTACACACTTGTACAAAATTGTACATTCTTGTACATACTTGTACACCCTTGTACACACTTGTACAACCTTGTACAAACCTGTACACCCTTGTACACACTTGTACAAGCTTGTACACACTTGTACAAGCTTGTACACACTTGTACACCCTTGTACAAACTTGTGCACCCTTGTACACTTTTCTACACCCTTGTACACATTTGTACAACCTTGTACAAACTTGTACACACTTGTACAAACTTGTACACACTTGTACAAACTTGTGTACACTTGTACAACCTTGTACACACTTGTACAACCTTGTACACACTTGTACAACCTTGTACACACTTGTACAACCTCGTACACACTTGTACAACCTTGTACACACTTGTACAACCATGTACACAATTGTAAAACCTTGTACACACTTTTACAACCTTGTACACACTTGTACACCCTTGTACACACTTGTACAAAATTTTACATTCTTGTACATACTTGTACACCCTTGTACACACTTGTACAACCTTGTACAAACCTGTACACCCTTGTACACACTTGTACAAGCTTGTACACACTTGTACAAGCTTGTACACACTTGTACAAGCTTGTACACACTTGTACACCCTTGTACAAACTTGTGCACCCTTGAACACTTTTGTACACCCTTGTACACATTTGTACAACCTTGTACAAACTTAAACACACTTGTACAAACATGTACACACTTGAACAACCTTGTACACACTTGTACAACCTTGTACACACTTGTACAAGCTTGTACACACTTGTACAACCTTGTACACACTTGTACAAGCTTGTACACACTTGTACAACCTTGTACACACTTGTACAACCTTGTACACACTTGTACAAGCTTGTACACACTTGTACAACCTTGTACACACTTGTACAACCTTTTACACAATTGTAAAACCTTGTACACACTTGTACATTCTTGTACAAACTTGTACTTACTTGTACAACCTTGTACAAACTTGTACACACTTGTACAAACTTTTACATCCTTGTATACATTTGTACACCCTTGTACACACTTGTACAACCTTGTACAAACCTGTACACCCTTGTACACACTTGTACAAGCTTGTACACGATTGTACACCCTTGTACACACTTGTGCACCCTTGTACACACTTGTACACCCTTGTACACACATGTACAACCTTTTACAAACTTGTACACACTTGTACAAACTTGTACATTCTTGTACATACTTGTACACCCTTGTAAACACTTGTACAAAATTGTACAAACCTGTACACCCTTGTACACACTTGTACAAGCTTGTACACACTTGTACAAGCTTGTACACACTTGTACACCCTTGTACAAACTTGTGCACCCTTGTACACTTTTGTACACCCTTGTATACATTTGTACAAACTTGTACAAACTTGTACACACTTGTACAAACTTGTACACACTTGTACAAACTTGTACACCCTTGTACACACTTGTACAACCTTGTACACACTTGTACAACCTTGTACAAACCTGTACACCCTTGTACACACTTGTACAAGCTTGTACACGATTGTACACTCTTGTACACACTTGTGCAACCTTGTACACACTTGTACAACCTTGTACACACTTGTACAACCTTGTACACACTTGTTCAAGCTTGTACACACTTGTACAACCTTGTACACACTTGTACACCCTTGTACACACTTGTACAACCTTTTACAAACTTGTACACACTTGTACAAAATTGTACATTCTTGTACATACTTGTACACCCTTGTACACACTTGTACAACCTTGTACAAACCTGTACTACCTTGTACACACTTGTACAAGCTTGTACACACTTGTACAAGCTTGTACACACTTGTACAAGCTTGTACACACTTGTACACCCTTGTACAAACTTGTACACCCTTGTACACTTTTGTACACCCTTGTACACATTTGTACAACCTTGTACAAACTTGTACACACTTGTACAAACTTGTACACACTTGTACAAACTTGTGTACACTTGTACAACCTTGTACACACTTGTACAACCTTGTACACACTTGTACAACCTTGTACACACTTGTAAAACCTCGTACACACTTGTACAACCTTGTACACACTTGTACAACCTTGTACACAATTGTAAAACCTTGTACACACTTGTACAACCTTGTACACACTTGTACACCCTTGTACACACTTGTACAAAATTTTACATTCTTGTACATACTTGTACACCCTTGTACACACTTGTACAACCTTGTACAAACCTGTACACCCTTGTACACACTTGTACAAGCTTGTACACACTTGTACACCCTTGTACAAACTTGTGCACCCTTGAACACTTTTGTACACCCTTGTACACATTTGTACAACCTTGTACAAATTTAAACACACTTGTACAAACATGTACACACTTGACCAACCTTGTACACACTTGTACAACCTTGTACACACTTGTACAAGCTTGTACACACTTGTACAACCTTGTACACACTTGTACAACCTTGTACACACTTGTACAAGCTTGTACACACTTGTACAACCTTGTACACACTTGTACAACCTTTTACACAATTGTAAAACCTTGTACACACTTGTACATTCTTGTACAAACTTGTACTTACTTGTACAACCTTGTACAAACTTGTACACACTTGTACAAACTTTTACATCCTTGTATACATTTGTACACCCTTGTACACGCTTGTACAACCTTGTACAAACCTGTACACCCTTGTACACACTTGTACAAGCTTGTACACGATTGTACACCCTTGTACACACTTGTGCACCCTTGTACACACTTGTACACCCTTGTACACACATGTACAACCTTTTACAAACTTGTACACACTTGTACAAACTTGTACATTCTTGTACATACTTGTACACCCTTGTAAACACTTGTACAAAATTGTACAAACCTGTACACCCTTGTACACACTTGTACAAGCTTGTACACACTTGTACAAGCTTGAACACACTTGTACAAGCTTGTACACACTTGTACACCCTTGTACAAACTTGTGCACCCTTGTACACTTTTGTACACCCTTGTATACATTTGTACAAACTTGTACAAACTTGTACACACTTGTACACACTTGTACACACTTGTACAACCTTGTACAAACCTGTACACCCTTGTACACACTTGTACAAGCTTGTACACGATTGTACACTCTTGTACACACTTGTGCAACCTTGTACACACTTGTACAACCTTGTACACACTTGTACAACCTTGTACACACTTGTTCAAGCTTGTACACACTTGTACAACCTTGTACACACTTGTACACCCTTGTACACACTTGTACAACCTTTTACAAACTTGTACACACTTGTACAAAATTGTACATTCTTGTACATACTTGTACACCCTTGTACACACTTGTACAACCTTGTACAAACCTGTACACCCTTGTACACACTTGTACAAGCTTGTACACACTTGTACAAGCTTGTACACACTTGTACACCCTTGTACAAACTTGTGCACCCTTGTACACTTTTCTACACCCTTGTACACATTTGTACAACCTTGTACAAACTTGTACACACTTGTACAAACTTGTACACACTTGTACAAACTTGTGTACACTTGTACAACCTTGTACACACTTGTACAACCTTGTACACACTTGTACAACCTTGTACACACTTGTACAACCTCGTACACACTTGTACAACCTTGTACACACTTGTACAACCTTTTACACAATTGTAAAACCTTGTACACACTTTTACAACCTTGTACACACTTGTACACCCTTGTACACACTTGTACAAAATTTTACATTCTTGTACATACTTGTACACCCTTGTACACACTTGTACAACCTTGTACAAACCTGTACACCCTTGTACACACTTGTACAAGCTTGTACACACTTGTACAAGCTTGTACACACTTGTACAAGCTTGTACACACTTGTACACCCTTGTACAAACTTGTGCACCCTTGAACACTTTTGTACACCCTTGTACACATTTGTACAACCTTGTACAAACTTAAACACACTTGTACAAACATGTACACACTTGAACAACCTTGTACACACTTGTACAACCTTGTACACACTTGTACAAGCTTGTACACACTTGTACAACCTTGTACACACTTGTACAACCTTGTACACACTTGTACAAGCTTGTACACACTTGTACAACCTTGTACACACTTGTACAACCTTTTACACAATTGTAAAACCTTGTACACACTTGTACATTCTTGTACAAACTTGTACTTACTTGTACAACCTTGTACAAACTTGTACACACTTGTACAAACTTTTACATCCTTGTATACATTTGTACACCCTTGTACACACTTGTACAACCTTGTACAAACCTGTACACCCTTGTACACACTTGTACAAGCTTGTACACGATTGTACACCCTTGTACACACTTGTGCACCCTTGTACACACTTGTACACCCTTGTACACACATGTACAACCTTTTACAAACTTGTACACACTTGTACAAACTTGTACATTCTTGTACATACTTGTACACCCTTGTAAACACTTGTACAAAATTGTACAAACCTGTACACCCTTGTACACACTTGTACAAGCTTGTACACACTTGTACAAGCTTGTACACACTTGTACACCCTTGTACAAACTTGTGCACCCTTGTACACTTTTGTACACCCTTGTATACATTTGTACAAACTTGTACAAACTTGTACACACTTGTACAAACTTGTACACACTTGTACAAACTTGTACACCCTTGTACACACTTGTACAACCTTGTACACACTTGTACAACCTTGTACAAACCTGTACACCCTTGTACACACTTGTACAAGCTTGTACACGATTGTACACTCTTGTACACACTTGTGCAACCTTGTACACACTTGTACAACCTTGTACACACTTGTACAACCTTGTACACACTTGTTCAAGCTTGTACACACTTGTACAACCTTGTACACACTTGTACACCCTTGTACACACTTGTACAACCTTTTACAAACTTGTACACACTTGTACAAAATTGTACATTCTTGTACATACTTGTACACCCTTGTACACACTTGTACAACCTTGTACAAACCTGTACACCCTTGTACACACTTGTACAAGCTTGTACACACTTGTACAAGCTTGTACACACTTGTACAAGCTTGTACACACTTGTACACCCTTGTACAAACTTGTACACCCTTGTACACTTTTGTACACCCTTGTACACATTTGTACAACCTTGTACAAACTTGTACACACTTGTACAAACTTGTACACACTTGTACAAACTTGTGTACACTTGTACAACCTTGTACACACTTGTACAACCTTGTACACACTTGTACAACCTTGTACACACTTGTAAAACCTCGTACACACTTGTACAACCTTGTACACACTTGTACAACCTTGTACACAATTGTAAAACCTTGTACACACTTGTACAACCTTGTACACACTTGTACACCCTTGTACACACTTGTACAAAATTTTACATTCTTGTACATACTTGTACACCCTTGTACACACTTGTACAACCTTGTACAAACCTGTACACCCTTGTACACACTTGTACAAGCTTGTACACACTTGTACACCCTTGTACAAACTTGTGCACCCTTGAACACTTTTGTACACCCTTGTACACATTTGTACAACCTTGTACAAATTTAAACACACTTGTACAAACATGTACACACTTGACCAACCTTGTACACACTTGTACAACCTTGTACACACTTGTACAAGCTTGTACACACTTGTACAACCTTGTACACACTTGTACAACCTTGTACACACTTGTACAAGCTTGTACACACTTGTACAACCTTGTACACACTTGTACAACCTTTTACACAATTGTAAAACCTTGTACACACTTGTACATTCTTGTACAAACTTGTACTTACTTGTACAACCTTGTACAAACTTGTACACACTTGTACAAACTTTTACATCCTTGTATACATTTGTACACCCTTGTACACGCTTGTACAACCTTGTACAAACCTGTACACCCTTGTACACACTTGTACAAGCTTGTACACGATTGTACACCCTTGTACACACTTGTGCACCCTTGTACACACTTGTACACCCTTGTACACACATGTACAAACTTTTACAAACTTGTACACACTTGTACAAACTTGTACATTCTTGTACATACTTGTACACCCTTGTAAACACTTGTACAAAATTGTACAAACCTGTACACCCTTGTACACACTTGTACAAGCTTGTACACACTTGTACAAGCTTGTACACACTTGTACACCCTTGTACAAACTTGTGCACCCTTGTACACTTTTGTACACCCTTGTATACATTTGTACAAACTTGTACAAACTTGTACACACTTGTACACACTTGTACACACTTGTACAACCTTGTACAAACCTGTACACCCTTGTACACACTTGTACAAGCTTGTACACGATTGTACACTCTTGTACACACTTGTGCAACCTTGTACACACTTGTACAACCTTGTACACACTTGTACAACCTTGTACACACTTGTTCAAGCTTGTACACACTTGTACAACCTTGTACACACTTGTACACCCTTGTACACACTTGTACAACCTTTTACAAACTTGTACACACTTGTACAAAATTGTACATTCTTGTACATACTTGTACACCCTTGTACACACTTGTACAACCTTGTACAAACCTGTACACCCTTGTACACACTTGTACAACCTTGTACAAACCTGTACACCCTTGTACACACTTGTACAAGCTTGTACACACTTGTACAAGCTTGTACACACTTGTACAAGCTTGTACACACTTGTACAAGCTTGTACACACTTGTACACCCTTGTACAAACTTGTACACCCTTGTACACTTTTGTACACCCTTGTACACATTTGTACAACCTTGTACAAACTTGTACACACTTGTACAAACTTGTACACACTTGTACAAACTTGTGTACACTTGTACAACCTTGTACACACTTGTACAACCTTGTACACACTTGTACAACCTTGTACACACTTGTAAAACCTCGTACACACTTGTACAACCTTGTACACACTTGTACAACCTTGTACACAATTGTAAAACCTTGTACACACTTGTACAACCTTGTACACACTTGTACACCCTTGTACACACTTGTACAAAATTTTACATTCTTGTACATACTTGTACACCCTTGTACACACTTGTACAACCTTGTACAAACCTGTACACCCTTGTACACACTTGTACAAGCTTGTACACACATGTACACCCTTGTACAAACTTGTGCACCCTTGAACACTTTTGTACACCCTTGTACACATTTGTACAACCTTGTACAAATTTAAACACACTTGTACAAACATGTACACACTTGACCAACCTTGTACACACTTGTACAACCTTGTACACACTTGTACAAGCTTGTACACACTTGTACAACCTTGTACACACTTGTACAACCTTGTACACACTTGTACAAGCTTGTACACACTTGTACAACCTTGTACACACTTGTACAACCTTTTACACAATTGTAAAACCTTGTACACACTTGTACATTCTTGTACAAACTTGTACTTACTTGTACAACCTTGTACAAACTTGTACACACTTGTACAAACTTTTACATCCTTGTATACATTTGTACACCCTTGTACACACTTGTACAACCTTGTACAAACCTGTACACCCTTGTACACACTTGTACAAGCTTGTACACGATTGTACACCCTTGTACACACTTGTGCACCCTTGTACACACTTGTACACCCTTGTACACACATGTACAACCTTTTACAAACTTGTACACACTTGTACAAACTTGTACATTCTTGTACATACTTGTACACCCTTGTAAACACTTGTACAAAATTGTACAAACCTGTACACCCTTGTACACACTTGTACAAGCTTGTACACACTTGTACAAGCTTGTACACACTTGTACACCCTTGTACAAACTTGTGCACCCTTGTACACTTTTGTACACCCTTGTATACATTTGTACAAACTTGTACAAACTTGTACACACTTGTACACACTTGTACACACTTGTACAACCTTGTACAAACCTGTACACCCTTGTACACACTTGTACAAGCTTGTACACGATTGTACACTCTTGTACACACTTGTGCAACCTTGTACACACTTGTACAACCTTGTACACACTTGTACAACCTTGTACACACTTGTTCAAGCTTGTACACACTTGTAC
This sequence comes from Macrosteles quadrilineatus, assembly GCF_028750875.1. NCBI lineage: Eukaryota > Metazoa > Arthropoda > Insecta > Hemiptera > Cicadellidae > Macrosteles > Macrosteles quadrilineatus. Next base: position 99,075 of record NW_026542772.1, on the reverse strand, counting down.
AACCTTGTACACACTTGTACACCCTTGTACACACTTGTACAACCTTTTACAAACTTGTACACACTTGTACAAAATTGTACATTCTTGTACATACTTGTACACCCTTGTACACACTTGTACAACCTTGTACAAACCTGTACACCCTTGTACACACTTGTACAAGCTTGTACACACTTGTACAAGCTTGTACACACTTGTACACCCTTGTACAAACTTGTGCACCCTTGCACACTTTTCTACACCCTTGTACACATTTGTACAACCTTGTACAAACTTGTACACACTTGTACAAACTTGTACACACTTGTACAAACTTGTGTACACTTGTACAACCTTGTACACACTTGTACAACCTTGTACACACTTGTACAACCTTGTACACACTTGTACAACCTCGTACACACTTGTACAACCTTGTACACACTTGTACAACCTTGTACACAATTGTAAAACCTTGTACACACTTTTACAACCTTGTACACACTTGTACACCCTTGTACACACTTGTACAAAATTTTACATTCTTGTACATACTTGTACACCCTTGTACACACTTGTACAACCTTGTACAAACCTGTACAATCTTGTACACACTTGTACAAGCTTGTACACACTTGTACAAGCTTGTACACACTTGTACAAGCTTGTACACACTTGTACACCCTTGTACAAACTTGTGCACCCTTGAACACTTTTGTACACCCTTGTACACATTTGTACAACCTTGTACAAACTTAAACACACTTGTACAAACATGTACACACTTGAACAACCTTGTACACACTTGTACAACCTTGTACACACTTGTACAAGCTTGTACACACTTGTACAACCTTGTACACAATTGTACAACCTTGTACACACTTGTACAAGCTTGTACACACTTGTACAACCTTGTACACACTTGTACAACCTTTTACACAATTGTAAAACCTTGTACACACTTGTACATTCTTGTACAAACTTGTACTTACTTGTACAACCTTGTACAAACTTGTACACACTTGTACAAACTTTTACATCCTTGTATACATTTGTACACCCTTGTACACACTTGTACAACCTTGTACAAACCTGTACACCCTTGTACACACTTGTACAAGCTTGTACACGATTGTACACCCTTGTACACACTTGTGCACCCTTGTACACACTTGTACACCCTTGTACACACATGTACAACCTTTTACAAACTTGTACACACTTGTACAAACTTGTACATTCTTGTACATACTTGTACACCCTTGTAAACACTTGTACAAAATTGTACAAACCTGTACACCCTTGTACACACTTGTACAAGCTTGTACACACTTGTACAAGCTTGAACACACTTGTACAAGCTTGTACACACTTGTACACCCTTGTACAAACTTGTGCACCCTTGTACACTTTTGTACACCCTTGTATACATTTGTACAAACTTGTACAAACTTGTACACACTTGTACACACTTGTACACACTTGTACAACCTTGTACAAACCTGTACACCCTTGTACACACTTGTACAAGCTTGTACACGATTGTACACTCTTGTACACACTTGTGCAACCTTGTACACACTTGTACAACCTTGTACACACTTGTACAACCTTGTACACACTTGTTCAAGCTTGTACACACTTGTACAACCTTGTACACACTTGTACACCCTTGTACACACTTGTACAACCTTTTACAAACTTGTACACACTTGTACAAAATTGTACATTCTTGTACATACTTGTACACCCTTGTACACACTTGTACAACCTTGTACAAACCTGTACACCCTTGTACACACTTGTACAAGCTTGTACACACTTGTACAAGCTTGTACACACTTGTACACCCTTGTACAAACTTGTGCACCCTTGTACACTTTTCTACACCCTTGTACACATTTGTACAACCTTGTACAAACTTGTACACACTTGTACAAACTTGTACACACTTGTACAAACTTGTGTACACTTGTACAACCTTGTACACACTTGTACAACCTTGTACACACTTGTACAACCTTGTACACACTTGTACAACCTCGTACACACTTGTACAACCTTGTACACACTTGTACAACCTTTTACACAATTGTAAAACCTTGTACACACTTTTACAACCTTGTACACACTTGTACACCCTTGTACACACTTGTACAAAATTTTACATTCTTGTACATACTTGTACACCCTTGTACACACTTGTACAACCTTGTACAAACCTGTACACCCTTGTACACACTTGTACAAGCTTGTACACACTTGTACAAGCTTGTACACACTTGTACAAGCTTGTACACACTTGTACACCCTTGTACAAACTTGTGCACCCTTGAACACTTTTGTACACCCTTGTACACATTTGTACAACCTTGTACAAACTTAAACACACTTGTACAAACATGTACACACTTGAACAACCTTGTACACACTTGTACAACCTTGTACACACTTGTACAAGCTTGTACACACTTGTACAACCTTGTACACACTTGTACAACCTTGTACACACTTGTACAAGCTTGTACACACTTGTACAACCTTGTACACACTTGTACAACCTTTTACACAATTGTAAAACCTTGTACACACTTGTACATTCTTGTACAAACTTGTACTTACTTGTACAACCTTGTACAAACTTGTACACACTTGTACAAACTTTTACATCCTTGTATACATTTGTACACCCTTGTACACACTTGTACAACCTTGTACAAACCTGTACACCCTTGTACACACTTGTACAAGCTTGTACACGATTGTACACCCTTGTACACACTTGTGCACCCTTGTACACACTTGTACACCCTTGTACACACATGTACAACCTTTTACAAACTTGTACACACTTGTACAAACTTGTACATTCTTGTACATACTTGTACACCCTTGTAAACACTTGTACAAAATTGTACAAACCTGTACACCCTTGTACACACTTGTACAAGCTTGTACACACTTGTACAAGCTTGTACACACTTGTACACCCTTGTACAAACTTGTGCACCCTTGTACACTTTTGTACACCCTTGTATACATTTGTACAAACTTGTACAAACTTGTACACACTTGTACAAACTTGTACACCCTTGTAAACACTTGTACAAAATTGTACAAACCTGTACACCCTTGTACACACTTGTACAAGCTTGTACACACTTGTACAAGCTTGTACACACTTGTACACCCTTGTACAAACTTGTGCACCCTTGTACACTTTTGTACACCCTTGTATACATTTGTACAAACTTGTACAAACTTGTACACACTTGTACAAACTTGTACACACTTGTACACACTTGTACAACCTTGTACAAAACTGTACACCCTTGTACAAACTTGTACTTACTTGTACAACCTTGTACAAACTTGTACACACTTGTACAAACTTTTACATCCTTGTATACATTTGTACACCCTTGTACACACTTGTACAACCTTGTACAAACCTGTACACCCTTGTACACACTTGTACAAGCTTGTACACGATTGTACACCCTTGTACACACTTGTGCACCCTTGTACACACTTGTACACCCTTGTACACACATGTACAACCTTTTACAAACTTGTACACACTTGTACAAACTTGTACATTCTTGTACATACTTGTACACCCTTGAAAACACTTGTACAAAATTGTACAAACCTGTACACCCTTGTACACACTTGTACAAGCTTGTACACACTTGTACAAGCTTGTACACACTTGTACAAGCTTGTACACACTTGTACACCCTTGTACAAACTTGTGCACCCTTGTACACTTTTGTACACCCTTGTATACATTTGTACAAACTTGTACAAACTTGTACACACTTGTACAAACTTGTACACACTTGTACAAACTTGTACACCCTTGTACACACTTGTACAACCTTGTACACACTTGTACAACCTTGTACAAACCTGTACACCCTTGTACACACTTGTACAAGCTTGTACACGATTGTACACTCTTGTACACACTTGTGCAACCTTGTACACACTTGTACAACCTTGTACAAACTTGTACAACCTTGTACACACTTGTTCAAGCTTGTACACACTTGTACAACCTTGTACACACTTGTACACCCTTGTACACACTTGTACAACCTTTTACAAACTTGTACACACTTGTACAAAATTGTACATTCTTGTACATACTTGTACACCCTTGTACACACTTGTACAACCTTGTACAAACCTGTACACCCTTGTACACACTTGTACAAGCTTGTACACACTTGTACAAGCTTGTACACACTTGTATACCCTTGTACAAACTTGTGCACCCTTGTACACTTTTGTACACCCTTGTACACATTTGTACAACCTTGTACAAACTTAAACACACTTGTACAAACATGTACACACTTGAACAACCTTGTACACACTTGTACAACCTTGTACACACTTGTACAAGCTTGTACACACTTGTACAACCTTGTACACACTTGTACAACCTTGTACACACTTGTACAAGCTTGTACACACTTGTACAACCTTGTACACACTTGTACAACCTTTTACACAATTGTAAAACCTTGTACACACTTGTACATTCTTGTACAAACTTGTACTTACTTGTACAACCTTGTACAAACTTGTACACACTTGTACAAACTTTTACATCCTTGTATACATTTGTACACCCTTGTACACACTTGTACAACCTTGTACAAACCTGTACACCCTTGTACACACTTGTACAAGCTTGTACACGATTGTACACCCTTGTACACACTTGTGCACCCTTGTACACATTTGTACAACCTTGTACAAACTTAAACACACTTGTACAAACATGTACACACTTGAACAACCTTGTACACACTTGTACAACCTTGTACACACTTGTACAAGCTTGTACACACTTGTACAACCTTGTACACACTTGTACAACCTTGTACACACTTGTACAAGCTTGTACACACTTGTACAACCTTGTACACACTTGTACAACCTTTTACACAATTGTAAAACCTTGTACACACTTGTACATTCTTGTACAAACTTGTACTTACTTGTACAACCTTGTACAAACTTGTACACACTTGTACAAACCTTTACATCCTTGTATACATTTGTACACCCTTGTACACACTTGTACAACCTTGTACAAACCTGTACACCCTTGTACACACTTGTACAAGCTTGTACACGATTGTACACCCTTGTACACACTTGTGCACCCTTGTACACACTTGTACACCCTTGTACACACATGTACAACCTTTTACAAACTTGTACACACTTGTACAAACTTGTACATTCTTGTACATACTTGTACACCCTTGTAAACACTTGTACAAAATTGTACAAACCTGTACACCCTTGTACACACTTGTACAAGCTTGTACACACTTGTACAAGCTTGTACACACTTGTACACCCTTGTACAAACTTGTGCACCCTTGTACACTTTTGTACACCCTTGTATACATTTGTACAAACTTGTACAAACTTGTACACACTTGTACAAACTTGTACACCCTTGTAAACACTTGTACAAAATTGTACAAACCTGTACACCCTTGTACACACTTGTACAAGCTTGTACACACTTGTACAAGCTTGTACACACTTGTACACCCTTGTACAAACTTGTGCACCCTTGTACACTTTTGTACACCCTTGTATACATTTGTACAAACTTGTACAAACTTGTACACACTTGTACAAACTTGTACACACTTGTACACACTTGTACAACCTTGTACAAACCTGTACACCCTTGTACAAACTTGTACTTACTTGTACAACCTTGTACAAACTTGTACACACTTGTACAAACTTTTACATCCTTGTATACATTTGTACACCCTTGTACACACTTGTACAACCTTGTACAAACCTGTACACCCTTGTACACACTTGTACAAGCTTGTACACGATTGTACACCCTTGTACACACTTGTGCACCCTTGTACACACTTGTACACCCTTGTACACACATGTACAACCTTTTACAAACTTGTACACACTTGTACAAACTTGTACATTCTTGTACATACTTGTACACCCTTGAAAACACTTGTACAAAATTGTACAAACCTGTACACCCTTGTACACACTTGTACAAGCTTGTACACACTTGTACAAGCTTGTACACACTTGTACAAGCTTGTACACACTTGTACACCCTTGTACAAACTTGTGCACCCTTGTACACTTTTGTACACCCTTGTATACATTTGTACAAACTTGTACAAACTTGTACACACTTGTACAAACTTGTACACACTTGTACAAACTTGTACACCCTTGTACACACTTGTACAACCTTGTACACACTTGTACAACCTTGTACAAACCTGTACACCCTTGTACACACTTGTACAAGCTTGTACACGATTGTACACTCTTGTACACACTTGTGCAACCTTGTACACACTTGTACAACCTTGTACACACTTGTACAACCTTGTACACACTTGTTCAAGCTTGTACACACTTGTACAACCTTGTACACACTTGTACACCCTTGTACACACTTGTACAACCTTTTACAAACTTGTACACACTTGTACAAAATTGTACATTCTTGTACATACTTGTACACCCTTGTACACACTTGTACAACCTTGTACAAACCTGTACACCCTTGTACACACTTGTACAAGCTTGTACACACTTGTACAAGCTTGTACACACTTGTACACCCTTGTACAAACTTGTGCACCCTTGTACACTTTTGTACACCCTTGTACACATTTGTACAACCTTGTACAAACTTGTACACACTTGTACAAACTTGTACACACTTGTACAAACTTGTGTACACTTGTACAACCTTGTACACACTTGTACAACCTTGTACACACTTGTATAACCTTGTACACACTTGTACAACCTCGTACACACTTGTACAACCTTGTACACACTTGTACAACCTTGTACACAATTGTAAAACCTTGTACACACTTTTACAACCTTGTACACACTTGTACACCCTTGTACACACTTGTACAAAATTTTACATTCTTGTACATACTTGTACACCCTTGTACACACTTGTACAACCTTGTACAAACCTGTACACCCTTGTACACACTTGTACAAGCTTGTACACACTTGTACACCCTTGTACAAAACTTGTGCACCCTTGAACACTTTTGTACACCCTTGTACACATTTGTACAACCTTGTACAAACTTAAACACACTTGTACAAACATGTACACACTTGAACAACCTTGTACACACTTGTACAAACCTTGTACACACTTGTACAAGCTTGTACACACTTTTACACACTTGTACAAGCTTGTACACACTTGTACAACCTTGTACACACTTGTACAACCTTGTACACACTTGTACAACCTTGTACACACTTGTACAAGCTTGTACACACTTGTACAACCTTGTACACACTTGTACAACCTTGTACAAACCTGTACACCCTTGTACACACTTGTACAAGCTTGTACACGATTGTACACCCTTGTACACACTTGTGCACCCTTGTACACACTTGTACACCCTTTTACACGCTTGTACAACCTTTTACAAACTTGTACACACTTGTACAAACTTGTACATTCTTGTACATACTTGTACACCCTTGTAAACACTTGTACAACCTTGTACAAACCTGTACACCCTTGTACACACTTGTACAAGCTTGTACACACTTGTACAAGCTTGTACACACTTGTACACCCTTGTACAAACTTGTGCACCCTTGTACACTTTTGTACACCCTTGTATACATTTGTACAAACTTGTACAAACTTGTACACACTTGTACAAACTTGTACACACTTGTACAAACTTGTACACCCTTGTACACACTTGTACAACCTTGTACACACTTGTACAACCTTGTACAAACCTGTACACCCTTGTACACACTTGTACAAGCTTGTACACGATTGTACACTCTTGTACACACTTGTGCAACCTTGTACACACTTGTACAACCTTGTACACACTTGTACAACCTTGTACACACTTGTTCAAGCTTGTACACACTTGTACAACCTTGTACACACTTGTACACCCTTGTACACACTTGTACAACCTTTTACAAACTTGTACACACTTGTACAAACTTGTACACACTTGTACAAACTTGTGTACACTTGTACAACCTTGTACACACTTGTACAACCTTGTACACACTTGTACAACCTTGTACACACTTGTACAACCTCGTACACACTTGTACAACCTTGTACACACTTGTACAACCTTGTACACAATTGTAAAACCTTGTACACACTTTTACAACCTTGTACACACTTGTACACCCTTGTACACACTTGTACAAAATTTTACATTCTTGTACATACTTGTACACCCTTGTACACACTTGTACAACCTTGTACAAACCTGTACAATCTTGTACACACTTGTACAAGCTTGTACACACTTGTACAAGCTTGTACACACTTGTACAAGCTTGTACACACTTGTACACCCTTGTACAAACTTGTGCACCCTTGAACACTTTTGTACACCCTTGTACACATTTGTACAACCTTGTACAAACTTAAACACACTTGTACAAACATGTACACACTTGAACAACCTTGTACACACTTGTACAACCTTGTACACACTTGTACAAGCTTGTACACACTTGTACAACCTTGTACACAATTGTACAACCTTGTACACACTTGTACAAGCTTGTACACACTTGTACAACCTTGTACACACTTGTACAACCTTTTACACAATTGTAAAACCTTGTACACACTTGTACATTCTTGTACAAACTTGTACTTACTTGTACAACCTTGTACAAACTTGTACACACTTGTACAAACTTTTACATCCTTGTATACATTTGTACACCCTTGTACACACTTGTACAACCTTGTACAAACCTGTACACCCTTGTACACACTTGTACAAGCTTGTACACGATTGTACACCCTTGTACACACTTGTGCACCCTTGTACACACTTGTACACCCTTGTACACACATGTACAACCTTTTACAAACTTGTACACACTTGTACAAACTTGTACATTCTTGTACATACTTGTACACCCTTGTAAACACTTGTACAAAATTGTACAAACCTGTACACCCTTGTACACACTTGTACAAGCTTGTACACACTTGTACAAGCTTGAACACACTTGTACAAGCTTGTACACACTTGTACACCCTTGTACAAACTTGTGCACCCTTGTACACTTTTGTACACCCTTGTATACATTTGTACAAACTTGTACAAACTTGTACACACTTGTACACACTTGTACACACTTGTACAACCTTGTACAAACCTGTACACCCTTGTACACACTTGTACAAGCTTGTACACGATTGTACACCCTTGTACACACTTGTGCAACCTTGTACACACTTGTACAACCTTGTACACACTTGTACAACCTTGTACACACTTGTTCAAGCTTGTACACACTTGTACAACCTTGTACACACTTGTACACCCTTGTACACACTTGTACAACCTTTTACAAACTTGTACACACTTGTACAAAATTGTACATTCTTGTACATACTTGTACACCCTTGTACACACTTGTACAACCTTGTACAAACCTGTACACCCTTGTACACACTTGTACAAGCTTGTACACACTTGTACAAGCTTGTACACACTTGTACACCCTTGTACAAACTTGTGCACCCTTGTACACTTTTCTACACCCTTGTACACATTTGTACAACCTTGTACAAACTTGTACACACTTGTACAAACTTGTACACACTTGTACAAACTTGTGTACACTTGTACAACCTTGTACACACTTGTACAACCTTGTACACACTTGTACAACCTTGTACACACTTGTACAACCTCGTACACACTTGTACAACCTTGTACACACTTGTACAACCTTTTACACAATTGTAAAACCTTGTACACACTTTTACAACCTTGTACACACTTGTACACCCTTGTACACACTTGTACAAAATTTTACATTCTTGTACATACTTGTACACCCTTGTACACACTTGTACAACCTTGTACAAACCTGTACACCCTTGTACACACTTGTACAAGCTTGTACACACTTGTACAAGCTTGTACACACTTGTACAAGCTTGTACACACTTGTACACCCTTGTACAAACTTGTGCACCCTTGAACACTTTTGTACACCCTTGTACACATTTGTACAACCTTGTACAAACTTAAACACACTTGTACAAACATGTACACACTTGAACAACCTTGTACACACTTGTACAACCTTGTACACACTTGTACAAGCTTGTACACACTTGTACAACCTTGTACACACTTGTACAACCTTGTACACACTTGTACAAGCTTGTACACACTTGTACAACCTTGTACACACTTGTACAACCTTTTACACAATTGTAAAACCTTGTACACACTTGTACATTCTTGTACAAACTTGTACTTACTTGTACAACCTTGTACAAACTTGTACACACTTGTACAAACTTTTACATCCTTGTATACATTTGTACACCCTTGTACACACTTGTACAACCTTGTACAAACCTGTACACCCTTGTACACACTTGTACAAGCTTGTACACGATTGTACACCCTTGTACACACTTGTGCACCCTTGTACACACTTGTACACCCTTGTACACACATGTACAACCTTTTACAAACTTGTACACACTTGTACAAACTTGTACATTCTTGTACATACTTGTACACCCTTGTAAACACTTGTACAAAATTGTACAAACCTGTACACCCTTGTACACACTTGTACAAGCTTGTACACACTTGTACAAGCTTGTACACACTTGTACACCCTTGTACAAACTTGTGCACCCTTGTACACTTTTGTACACCCTTGTATACATTTGTACAAACTTGTACAAACTTGTACACACTTGTACAAACTTGTACACCCTTGTAAACACTTGTACAAAATTGTACAAACCTGTACACCCTTGTACACACTTGTACAAGCTTGTACACACTTGTACAAGCTTGTACACACTTGTACACCCTTGTACAAACTTGTGCACCCTTGTACACTTTTGTACACCCTTGTATACATTTGTACAAACTTGTACAAACTTGTACACACTTGTACAAACTTGTACACACTTGTACACACTTGTACAACCTTGTACAAAACTGTACACCCTTGTACAAACTTGTACTTACTTGTACAACCTTGTACAAACTTGTACACACTTGTACAAACTTTTACATCCTTGTATACATTTGTACACCCTTGTACACACTTGTACAACCTTGTACAAACCTGTACACCCTTGTACACACTTGTACAAGCTTGTACACGATTGTACACCCTTGTACACACTTGTGCACCCTTGTACACACTTGTACACCCTTGTACACACATGTACAACCTTTTACAAACTTGTACACACTTGTACAAACTTGTACATTCTTGTACATACTTGTACACCCTTGAAAACACTTGTACAAAATTGTACAAACCTGTACACCCTTGTACACACTTGTACAAGCTTGTACACACTTGTACAAGCTTGTACACACTTGTACAAGCTTGTACACACTTGTACACCCTTGTACAAACTTGTGCACCCTTGTACACTTTTGTACACCCTTGTATACATTTGTACAAACTTGTACAAACTTGTACACACTTGTACAAACTTGTACACACTTGTACAACCTTGTACAAACCTGTACACCCTTGTACACACTTGTACAAGCTTGTACACGATTGTACACTCTTGTACACACTTGTGCAACCTTGTACACACTTGTACAACCTTGTACACACTTGTACAACCTTGTACACACTTGTTCAAGCTTGTACACACTTGTACAACCTTGTACACACTTGTACACCCTTGTACACACTTGTACAACCTTTTACAAACTTGTACACACTTGTACAAAATTGTACATTCTTGTACATACTTGTACACCCTTGTACACACTTGTACAACCTTGTACAAACCTGTACACCCTTGTACACACTTGTACAAGCTTGTACACACTTGTACAAGCTTGTACACACTTGTATACCCTTGTACAAACTTGTGCACCCTTGTACACTTTTGTACACCCTTGTACACATTTGTACAACCTTGTACAAACTTAAACACACTTGTACAAACATGTACACACTTGAACAACCTTGTACACACTTGTACAACCTTGTACACACTTGTACAAGCTTGTACACACTTGTACAACCTTGTACACACTTGTACAACCTTGTACACACTTGTACAAGCTTGTACACACTTGTACAACCTTGTACACACTTGTACAACCTTTTACACAATTGTAAAACCTTGTACACACTTGTACATTCTTGTACAAACTTGTACTTACTTGTACAACCTTGTACAAACTTGTACACACTTGTACAAACTTTTACATCCTTGTATACATTTGTACACCCTTGTACACACTTGTACAACCTTGTACAAACCTGTACACCCTTGTACACACTTGTACAAGCTTGTACACGATTGTACACCCTTGTACACACTTGTGCACCCTTGTACACATTTGTACAACCTTGTACAAACTTAAACACACTTGTACAAACATGTACACACTTGAACAACCTTGTACACACTTGTACAACCTTGTACACACTTGTACAAGCTTGTACACACTTGTACAACCTTGTACACACTTGTACAACCTTGTACACACTTGTACAAGCTTGTACACACTTGTACAACCTTGTACACACTTGTACAACCTTTTACACAATTGTAAAACCTTGTACACACTTGTACATTCTTGTACAAACTTGTACTTACTTGTACAACCTTGTACAAACTTGTACACACTTGTACAAACCTTTACATCCTTGTATACATTTGTACACCCTTGTACACACTTGTACAACCTTGTACAAACCTGTACACCCTTGTACACACTTGTACAAGCTTGTACACGATTGTACACCCTTGTACACACTTGTGCACCCTTGTACACACTTGTACACCCTTGTACACACATGTACAACCTTTTACAAACTTGTACACACTTGTACAAACTTGTACATTCTTGTACATACTTGTACACCCTTGTAAACACTTGTACAAAATTGTACAAACCTGTACACCCTTGTACACACTTGTACAAGCTTGTACACACTTGTACAAGCTTGTACACACTTGTACACCCTTGTACAAACTTGTGCACCCTTGTACACTTTTGTACACCCTTGTATACATTTGTACAAACTTGTACAAACTTGTACACACTTGTACAAACTTGTACACCCTTGTAAACACTTGTACAAAATTGTACAAACCTGTACACCCTTGTACACACTTGTACAAGCTTGTACACACTTGTACAAGCTTGTACACACTTGTACACCCTTGTACAAACTTGTGCACCCTTGTACACTTTTGTACACCCTTGTATACATTTGTACAAACTTGTACAAACTTGTACACACTTGTACAAACTTGTACACACTTGTACACACTTGTACAACCTTGTACAAACCTGTACACCCTTGTACAAACTTGTACTTACTTGTACAACCTTGTACAAACTTGTACACACTTGTACAAACTTTTACATCCTTGTATACATTTGTACACCCTTGTACACACTTGTACAACCTTGTACAAACCTGTACACCCTTGTACACACTTGTACAAGCTTGTACACGATTGTACACCCTTGTACACACTTGTGCACCCTTGTACACACTTGTACACCCTTGTACACACATGTACAACCTTTTACAAACTTGTACACACTTGTACAAACTTGTACATTCTTGTACATACTTGTACACCCTTGAAAACACTTGTACAAAATTGTACAAACCTGTACACCCTTGTACACACTTGTACAAGCTTGTACACACTTGTACAAGCTTGTACACACTTGTACAAGCTTGTACACACTTGTACACCCTTGTACAAACTTGTGCACCCTTGTACACTTTTGTACACCCTTGTATACATTTGTACAAACTTGTACAAACTTGTACACACTTGTACAAACTTGTACACACTTGTACAAACTTGTACACCCTTGTACACACTTGTACAACCTTGTACACACTTGTACAACCTTGTACAAACCTGTACACCCTTGTACACACTTGTACAAGCTTGTACACGATTGTACACTCTTGTACACACTTGTGCAACCTTGTACACACTTGTACAACCTTGTACACACTTGTACAACCTTGTACACACTTGTTCAAGCTTGTACACACTTGTACAACCTTGTACACACTTGTACACCCTTGTACACACTTGTACAACCTTTTACAAACTTGTACACACTTGTACAAAATTGTACATTCTTGTACATACTTGTACACCCTTGTACACACTTGTACAACCTTGTACAAACCTGTACACCCTTGTACACACTTGTACAAGCTTGTACACACTTGTACAAGCTTGTACACACTTGTACACCCTTGTACAAACTTGTGCACCCTTGTACACTTTTGTACACCCTTGTACACATTTGTACAACCTTGTACAAACTTGTACACACTTGTACAAACTTGTACACACTTGTACAAACTTGTGTACACTTGTACAACCTTGTACACACTTGTACAACCTTGTACACACTTGTATAACCTTGTACACACTTGTACAACCTCGTACACACTTGTACAACCTTGTACACACTTGTACAACCTTGTACACAATTGTAAAACCTTGTACACACTTTTACAACCTTGTACACACTTGTACACCCTTGTACACACTTGTACAAAATTTTACATTCTTGTACATACTTGTACACCCTTGTACACACTTGTACAACCTTGTACAAACCTGTACACCCTTGTACACACTTGTACAAGCTTGTACACACTTGTACAAGCTTGTACACACTTGTACAAGCTTGTACACACTTGTACACCCTTGTACAAAACTTGTGCACCCTTGAACACTTTTGTACACCCTTGTACACATTTGTACAACCTTGTACAAACTTAAACACACTTGTACAAACATGTACACACTTGAACAACCTTGTACACACTTGTACAAACCTTGTACACACTTGTACAAGCTTGTACACACTTTTACACACTTGTACAAGCTTGTACACACTTGTACAACCTTGTACACACTTGTACAACCTTGTACACACTTGTACAACCTTGTACACACTTGTACAAGCTTGTACACACTTGTACAACCTTGTACACACTTGTACAACCTTGTACAAACCTGTACACCCTTGTACACACTTGTACAAGCTTGTACACGATTGTACACCCTTGTACACACTTGTGCACCCTTGTACACACTTGTACACCCTTTTACACGCTTGTACAACCTTTTACAAACTTGTACACACTTGTACAAACTTGTACATTCTTGTACATACTTGTACACCCTTGTAAACACTTGTACAACCTTGTACAAACCTGTACACCCTTGTACACACTTGTACAAGCTTGTACACACTTGTACAAGCTTGTACACACTTGTACACCCTTGTACAAACTTGTGCACCCTTGTACACTTTTGTACACCCTTGTATACATTTGTACAAACTTGTACAAACTTGTACACACTTGTACAAACTTGTACACACTTGTACAAACTTGTACACCCTTGTACACACTTGTACAACCTTGTACACACTTGTACAACCTTGTACAAACCTGTACACCCTTGTACACACTTGTACAAGCTTGTACACGATTGTACACTCTTGTACACACTTGTGCAACCTTGTACACACTTGTACAACCTTGTACACACTTGTACAACCTTGTACACACTTGTTCAAGCTTGTACACACTTGTACAACCTTGTACACACTTGTACACCCTTGTACACACTTGTACAACCTTTTACAAACTTGTACACACTTGTACAAAATTGTACATTCTTGTACATACTTGTACACCCTTGTACACACTTGTACACCCTTGTACAAACTTGTGCACCCTTGTACACTTTTGTACACCCTTGTACACATTTGTACAAACTTGTACAAACTTGTACACACTTGTACAAACTTGTACACACTTGTACAACCTTGTACACACTTGTACAACCTTGTACACACTTGTACAACCTTGTACACAATTGTAAAACCTTGTACACACGTGTACAACCTTGTACAAACTTGTACACACTTGTACAACCTTGTACACACTTGAACAACCTTGTACACACTTGTACAACCTTGTACACACTTGTACAAGCTTGTACACACTTGTACAACCTTGTACACACTTGTACAACCTTGTACACACTTGTACAACCTTGTACACACTTGTACAACCTTGTACACACTTGTACAACCTTTTACACAATTGTAAAACCTTGTACACACTTGTACATTCTTGTACAAACTTGTACTTACTTGTACAACCTTGTACAAACTTGTACACACTTGTACAAACTTTTACATCCTTGTATACATTTGTACACCCTTGTACACACTTGTACAACCTTGTACAAACCTGTACACCCTTGTACACACTTGTACAAGCTTGTACACGATTGTACACCCTTGTACACACTTGTGCACCCTTGTACACACTTGTACACCCTTGTACACACATGTACAACCTTTTACAAACTTGTACACACTTGTACAAACTTGTACATTCTTGTACATACTTGTACACCCTTGTAAACACTTGTACAAAATTGTACAAACCTGTACACCCTTGTACACACTTGTACAAGCTTGTACACACTTGTACAAGCTTGTACACACTTGTACACCCTTGTACAAACTTGTGCACCCTTGTACACTTTTGTACACCCTTGTATACATTTGTACAAACTTGTACAAACTTGTACACACTTGTACAAACTTGTACACCCTTGTAAACACTTGTACAAAATTGTACAAACCTGTACACCCTTGTACACACTTGTACAAGCTTGTACACACTTGTACAAGCTTGTACACACTTGTACACCCTTGTACAAACTTGTGCACCCTTGTACACTTTTGTACACCCTTGTATACATTTGTACAAACTTGTACAAACTTGTACACACTTGTACAAACTTGTACACACTTGTACACACTTGTACAACCTTGTACAAACCTGTACACCCTTGTACAAACTTGTACTTACTTGTACAACCTTGTACAAACTTGTACACACTTGCACAAACTTTTACATCCTTGTATACATTTGTACACCCTTGTACACACTTGTACAACCTTGTACAAACCTGTACACCCTTGTACACACTTGTACAAGCTTGTACACGATTGTACACCCTTGTACACACTTGTGCACCCTTGTACACACTTGTACACCCTTGTACACACATGTACAACCTTTTACAAACTTGTACACACTTGTACAAACTTGTACATTCTTGTACATACTTGTACACCCTTGAAAACACTTGTACAAAATTGTACAAACCTGTACACCCTTGTACACACTTGTACAAGCTTGTACACACTTGTACAAGCTTGTACACACTTGTACAAGCTTGTACACACTTGTACAAGCTTGTACACACTTGTACACCCTTGTACAAACTTGTGCACCCTTGTACACTTTTGTACACCCTTGTATACATTTGTACAAACTTGTACAAACTTGTACACACTTGTACAAACTTGTACACACTTGTACAAACTTGTACACCCTTGTACACACTTGTACAACCTTGTACACACTTGTACAACCTTGTACAAACCTGTACACCCTTGTACACACTTGTACAAGCTTGTACACGATTGTACACTCTTGTACACACTTGTGCAACCTTGTACACACTTGTACAACCTTGTACACACTTGTACAACCTTGTACACACTTGTTCAAGCTTGTACACACTTGTACAACCTTGTACACACTTGTACAACCTTGTACACACTTGTACAACCTTGTACACACTTGTACAACCTCGTACACACTTGTACAACCTTGTACACACTTGTACAACCTTTTACACAATTGTAAAACCTTGTACACACTTTTACAACCTTGTACACACTTGTACACCCTTGTACACACTTGTACAAAATTTTACATTCTTGTACATACTTGTACACCCTTGTACACACTTGTACAACCTTGTACAAACCTGTACACCCTTGTACACACTTGTACAAGCTTGTACACACTTGTACAAGCTTGTACACACTTGTACAAGCTTGTACACACTTGTACACCCTTGTACAAACTTGTGCACCCTTGAACACTTTTGTACACCCTTGTACACATTTGTACAACCTTGTACAAACTTAAACACACTTGTACAAACATGTACACACTTGAACAACCTTGTACACACTTGTACAACCTTGTACACACTTGTACAAGCTTGTACACACTTGTACAACCTTGTACACACTTGTACAACCTTGTACACACTTGTACAAGCTTGTACACACTTGTACAACCTTGTACACACTTGTACTACCTTTTACACAATTGTAAAACCTTGTACACACTTGTACATTCTTGTACAAACTTGTACTTACTTGTACAACCTTGTACAAACTTGTACACACTTGTACAAACTTTTACATCCTTGTATACATTTGTACACCCTTGGTACACACTTGTACAACCTTGTACAAACCTGTACACCCTTGTACACACTTGTACAAGCTTGTACACGATTGTACACCCTTGTACACACTTGTGCACCCTTGTACACACTTGTACACCCTTGTACACACATGTACAACCTTTTACAAACTTGTACACACTTGTACAAACTTGTACATTCTTGTACATACTTGTACACCCTTGTAAACACTTGTACAAAATTGTACAAACCTGTACACCCTTGTACACACTTGTACAAGCTTGTACACACTTGTACAAGCTTGTACACACTTGTACACCCTTGTACAAACTTGTGCACCCTTGTACACTTTTGTACACCCTTGTATACATTTGTACAAACTTGTACAAACTTGTACACACTTGTACAAACTTGTACACCCTTGTAAACACTTGTACAAAATTGTACAAACCTGTACACCCTTGTACACACTTGTACAAGCTTGTACACACTTGTACAAGCTTGTACACACTTGTACACCCTTGTACAAACTTGTGCACCCTTGTACACTTTTGTACACCCTTGTATACATTTGTACAAACTTGTACAAACTTGTACACACTTGTACAAACTTGTACACACTTGTACACACTTGTACAACCTTGTACAAACCTGTACACCCTTGTACAAACTTGTACTTACTTGTACAACCTTGTACAAACTTGTACACACTTGTACAAACTTTTACATCCTTGTATACATTTGTACACCCTTGTACACACTTGTACAACCTTGTACAAACCTGTACACCCTTGTACACACTTGTACAAGCTTGTACACGATTGTACACCCTTGTACACACTTGTGCACCCTTGTACACACTTGTACACCCTTGTACACACATGTACAACCTTTTACAAATCTGTACACACTTGTACAAACTTGTACATTCTTGTACATACTTGTACACCCTTGAAAACACTTGTACAAAATTGTACAAACCTGTACACCCTTGTACACACTTGTACAAGCTTGTACACACTTGTACAAGCTTGTACACACTTGTACAAGCTTGTACACACTTGTACACCCTTGTACAAACTTGTGCACCCTTGTACACTTTTGTACACCCTTGTATACATTTGTACAAACTTGTACAAACTTGTACACACTTGTACAAACTTGTACACACTTGTACAAACTTGTACACCCTTTTACACACTTGTACAACCTTGTACACACTTGTACAACCTTGTACAAACCTGTACACCCTTGTACACACTTGTACAAGCTTGTACACGATTGTACACTCTTGTACACACTTGTGCAACCTTGTACACACTTGTACAACCTTGTACACACTTGTACAACCTTGTACACACTTGTTCAAGCTTGTACACACTTGTACAACCTTGTACACACTTGTACACCCTTGTACACACTTGTACAACCTTTTACAAACTTGTACACACTTGTACAAAATTGTACATTCTTGTACATACTTGTACACCCTTGTACACACTTGTACAACCTTGTACAAACCTGTACACCCTTGTACACACTTGTACAAGCTTGTACACACTTGTACAAGCTTGTACACACTTGTATACCCTTGTACAAACTTGTGCACCCTTGTACACTTTTGTACACCCTTGTACACATTTGTACAACCTTGTACAAACTTAAACACACTTGTACAAACATGTACACACTTGAACAACCTTGTACACACTTGTACAACCTTGTACACACTTGTACAAGCTTGTACACACTTGTACAACCTTGTACACACTTGTACAACCTTGTACACACTTGTACAAGCTTGTACACACTTGTACAACCTTGTACACACTTGTACAACCTTTTACACAATTGTAAAACCTTGTACACACTTGTACATTCTTGTACAAACTTGTACTTACTTGTACAACCTTGTACAAACTTGTACACACTTGTACAAACTTTTACATCCTTGTATACATTTGTACACCCTTGTACACACTTGTACAACCTTGTACAAACCTGTACACCCTTGTACACACTTGTACAAGCTTGTACACGATTGTACACCCTTGTACACACTTGTGCACCCTTGTACACATTTGTACAACCTTGTACAAACTTAAACACACTTGTACAAACATGTACACACTTGAACAACCTTGTACACACTTGTACAACCTTGTACACACTTGTACAAGCTTGTACACACTTGTACAACCTTGTACACACTTGTACAACCTTGTACACACTTGTACAAGCTTGTACACACTTGTACAACCTTGTACACACTTGTACAACCTTTTACACAATTGTAAAACCTTGTACACACTTGTACATTCTTGTACAAACTTGTACTTACTTGTACAACCTTGTACAAACTTGTACACACTTGTACAAACCTTTACATCCTTGTATACATTTGTACACCCTTGTACACACTTGTACAACCTTGTACAAACCTGTACACCCTTGTACACACTTGTACAAGCTTGTACACGATTGTACACCCTTGTACACACTTGTGCACCCTTGTACACACTTGTACACCCTTGTACACACATGTACAACCTTTTACAAACTTGTACACACTTGTACAAACTTGTACATTCTTGTACATACTTGTACACCCTTGTAAACACTTGTACAAAATTGTACAAACCTGTACACCCTTGTACACACTTGTACAAGCTTGTACACACTTGTACAAGCTTGTACACACTTGTACACCCTTGTACAAACTTGTGCACCCTTGTACACTTTTGTACACCCTTGTATACATTTGTACAAACTTGTACAAACTTGTACACACTTGTACAAACTTGTACACCCTTGTAAACACTTGTACAAAATTGTACAAACCTGTACACCCTTGTACACACTTGTACAAGCTTGTACACACTTGTACAAGCTTGTACACACTTGTACACCCTTTACAAACTTGTGCACCCTTGTACACTTTTGTACACCCTTGTATACATTTGTACAAACTTGTACAAACTTGTACACACTTGTACAAACTTGTACACACTTGTACACACTTGTACAACCTTGTACAAACCTGTACACCCTTGTACAAACTTGTACTTACTTGTACAACCTTGTACAAACTTGTACACACTTGTACAAACTTTTACATCCTTGTATACATTTGTACACCCTTGTACACACTTGTACAACCTTGTACAAACCTGTACACCCTTGTACACACTTGTACAAGCTTGTACACGATTGTACACCCTTGTACACACTTGTGCACCCTTGTACACACTTGTACACCCTTGTACACACATGTACAACCTTTTACAAACTTGTACACACTTGTACAAACTTGTACATTCTTGTACATACTTGTACACCCTTGAAAACACTTGTACAAAATTGTACAAACCTGTACACCCTTGTACACACTTGTACAAGCTTGTACACACTTGTACAAGCTTGTACACACTTGTACAAGCTTGTACACACTTGTACACCCTTGTACAAACTTGTGCACCCTTGTACACTTTTGTACACCCTTGTATACATTTGTACAAACTTGTACAAACTTGTACACACTTGTACAAACTTGTACACACTTGTACAAACTTGTACACCCTTGTACACACTTGTACAACCTTGTACACACTTGTACAACCTTGTACAAACCTGTACACCCTTGTACACACTTGTACAAGCTTGTACACGATTGTACACTCTTGTACACACTTGTGCAACCTTGTACACACTTGTACAACCTTGTACACACTTGTACAACCTTGTACACACTTGTTCAAGCTTGTACACACTTGTACAACCTTGTACACACTTGTACACCCTTGTACACACTTGTACAACCTTTTACAAACTTGTACACACTTGTACAAAATTGTACATTCTTGTACATACTTGTACACCCTTGTACACACTTGTACAACCTTGTACAAACCTGTACACCCTTGTACACACTTGTACAAGCTTGTACACACTTGTACAAGCTTGTACACACTTGTACACCCTTGTACAAACTTGTGCACCCTTGTACACTTTTGTACACCCTTGTACACATTTGTACAACCTTGTACAAACTTGTACACACTTGTACAAACTTGTACACACTTGTACAAACTTGTGTACACTTGTACAACCTTGTACACACTTGTACAACCTTGTACACACTTGTATAACCTTGTACACACTTGTACAACCTCGTACACACTTGTACAACCTTGTACACACTTGTACAACCTTGTACACAATTGTAAAACCTTGTACACACTTTTACAACCTTGTACACACTTGTACACCCTTGTACACACTTGTACAAAATTTTACATTCTTGTACATACTTGTACACCCTTGTACACACTTGTACAACCTTGTACAAACCTGTACACCCTTGTACACACTTGTACAAGCTTGTACACACTTGTACAAGCTTGTACACACTTGTACAAGCTTGTACACACTTGTACACCCTTGTACAAAACTTGTGCACCCTTGAACACTTTTGTACACCCTTGTACACATTTGTACAACCTTGTACAAACTTAAACACACTTGTACAAACATGTACACACTTGAACAACCTTGTACACACTTGTACAAACCTTGTACACACTTGTACAAGCTTGTACACACTTTTACACACTTGTACAAGCTTGTACACACTTGTACAACCTTGTACACACTTGTACAACCTTGTACACACTTGTACAACCTTGTACACACTTGTACAAGCTTGTACACACTTGTACAACCTTGTACACACTTGTACAACCTTGTACAAACCTGTACACCCTTGTACACACTTGTACAAGCTTGTACACGATTGTACACCCTTGTACACACTTGTGCACCCTTGTACACACTTGTACACCCTTTTACACGCTTGTACAACCTTTTACAAACTTGTACACACTTGTACAAACTTGTACATTCTTGTACATACTTGTACACCCTTGTAAACACTTGTACAACCTTGTACAAACCTGTACACCCTTGTACACACTTGTACAAGCTTGTACACACTTGTACAAGCTTGTACACACTTGTACACCCTTGTACAAACTTGTGCACCCTTGTACACTTTTGTACACCCTTGTATACATTTGTACAAACTTGTACAAACTTGTACACACTTGTACAAACTTGTACACACTTGTACAAACTTGTACACCCTTGTACACACTTGTACAACCTTGTACACACTTGTACAACCTTGTACAAACCTGTACACCCTTGTACACACTTGTACAAGCTTGTACACGATTGTACACTCTTGTACACACTTGTGCAACCTTGTACACACTTGTACAACCTTGTACACACTTGTACAACCTTGTACACACTTGTTCAAGCTTGTACACACTTGTACAACCTTGTACACACTTGTACACCCTTGTACACACTTGTACAACCTTTTACAAACTTGTACACACTTGTACAAAATTGTACATTCTTGTACATACTTGTACACCCTTGTACACACTTGTACACCCTTGTACAAACTTGTGCACCCTTGTACACTTTTGTACACCCTTGTACACATTTGTACAAACTTGTACAAACTTGTACACACTTGTACAAACTTGTACACACTTGTACAACCTTGTACACACTTGTACAACCTTGTACACACTTGTACAACCTTGTACACAATTGTAAAACCTTGTACACACGTGTACAACCTTGTACAAACTTGTACACACTTGTACAACCTTGTACACACTTGAACAACCTTGTACACACTTGTACAACCTTGTACACACTTGTACAACCTTGTACACACTTGTACAACCTTTTACACAATTGTAAAACCTTGTACACACTTGTACATTCTTGTACAAACTTGTACTTACTTGTACAACCTTGTACAAACTTGTACACACTTGTACAAACTTTTACATCCTTGTATACATTTGTACACCCTTGTACACACTTGTACAACCTTGTACAAACCTGTACACCCTTGTACACACTTGTACAAGCTTGTACACGATTGTACACCCTTGTACACACTTGTGCACCCTTGTACACACTTGTACACCCTTGTACACACATGTACAACCTTTTACAAACTTGTACACACTTGTACAAACTTGTACATTCTTGTACATACTTGTACACCCTTGTAAACACTTGTACAAAATTGTACAAACCTGTACACCCTTGTACACACTTGTACAAGCTTGTACACACTTGTACAAGCTTGTACACACTTGTACACCCTTGTACAAACTTGTGCACCCTTGTACACTTTTGTACACCCTTGTATACATTTGTACAAACTTGTACAAACTTGTACACACTTGTACAAACTTGTACACCCTTGTAAACACTTGTACAAAATTGTACAAACCTGTACACCCTTGTACACACTTGTACAAGCTTGTACACACTTGTACAAGCTTGTACACACTTGTACACCCTTGTACAAACTTGTGCACCCTTGTACACTTTTGTACACCCTTGTATACATTTGTACAAACTTGTACAAACTTGTACACACTTGTACAAACTTGTACACACTTGTACACACTTGTACAACCTTGTACAAACCTGTACACCCTTGTACAAACTTGTACTTACTTGTACAACCTTGTACAAACTTGTACACACTTGTACAAACTTTTACATCCTTGTATACATTTGTACACCCTTGTACACACTTGTACAACCTTGTACAAACCTGTACACCCTTGTACACACTTGTACAAGCTTGTACACGATTGTACACCCTTGTACACACTTGTGCACCCTTGTACACACTTGTACACCCTTGTACACACATGTACAACCTTTTACAAACTTGTACACACTTGTACAAACTTGTACATTCTTGTACATACTTGTACACCCTTGAAAACACTTGTACAAAATTGTACAAACCTGTACACCCTTGTACACACTTGTACAAGCTTGTACACACTTGTACAAGCTTGTACACACTTGTACAAGCTTGTACACACTTGTACAAGCTTGTACACACTTGTACACCCTTGTACAAACTTGTGCACCCTTGTACACTTTTGTACACCCTTGTATACATTTGTACAAACTTGTACAAACTTGTACACACTTGTACAAACTTGTACACACTTGTACAAACTTGTACACCCTTGTACACACTTGTACAACCTTGTACACACTTGTACAACCTTGTACAAACCTGTACACCCTTGTACACACTTGTACAAGCTTGTACACGATTGTACACTCTTGTACACACTTGTGCAACCTTGTACACACTTGTACAACCTTGTACACACTTGTACAACCTTGTACACACTTGTTCAAGCTTGTACACACTTGTACAACCTTGTACACACTTGTACACCCTTGTACACACTTGTACAACCTTTTACAAACTTGTACACACTTGTACAAAATTGTACATTCTTGTACATACTTGTACACCCTTGTACACACTTGTACAACCTTGTACAAACCTGTACACCCTTGTACACACTTGTACAAGCTTGTACACACTTGTACAAGCTTGTACACACTTGTATACCCTTGTACAAACTTGTGCACCCTTGTACACTTTTGTACACCCTTGTACACATTTGTACAACCTTGTACAAACTTAAACACACTTGTACAAACATGTACACACTTGAACAACCTTGTACACACTTGTACAACCTTGTACACACTTGTACAAGCTTGTACACACTTGTACAACCTTGTACACACTTGTACAACCTTGTACACACTTGTACAAGCTTGTACACACTTGTACAACCTTGTACACACTTGTACAACCTTTTACACAATTGTAAAACCTTGTACACACTTGTACATTCTTGTACAAACTTGTACTTACTTGTACAACCTTGTACAAACTTGTACACACTTGTACAAACTTTTACATCCTTGTATACATTTGTACACCCTTGTACACACTTGTACAACCTTGTACAAACCTGTACACCCTTGTACACACTTGTACAAGCTTGTACACGATTGTACACCCTTGTACACACTTGTGCACCCTTGTACACATTTGTACAACCTTGTACAAACTTAAACACACTTGTACAAACATGTACACACTTGAACAACCTTGTACACACTTGTACAACCTTGTACACACTTGTACAAGCTTGTACACACTTGTACAACCTTGTACACACTTGTACAACCTTGTACACACTTGTACAAGCTTGTACACACTTGTACAACCTTGTACACACTTGTACAACCTTTTACACAATTGTAAAACCTTGTACACACTTGTACATTCTTGTACAAACTTGTACTTACTTGTACAACCTTGTACAAACTTGTACACACTTGTACAAACCTTTACATCCTTGTATACATTTGTACACCCTTGTACACACTTGTACAACCTTGTACAAACCTGTACACCCTTGTACACACTTGTACAAGCTTGTACACGATTGTACACCCTTGTACACACTTGTGCACCCTTGTACACACTTGTACACCCTTGTACACACATGTACAACCTTTTACAAACTTGTACACACTTGTACAAACTTGTACATTCTTGTACATACTTGTACACCCTTGTAAACACTTGTACAAAATTGTACAAACCTGTACACCCTTGTACACACTTGTACAAGCTTGTACACACTTGTACAAGCTTGTACACACTTGTACACCCTTGTACAAACTTGTGCACCCTTGTACACTTTTGTACACCCTTGTATACATTTGTACAAACTTGTACAAACTTGTACACACTTGTACAAACTTGTACACCCTTGTAAACACTTGTACAAAATTGTACAAACCTGTACACCCTTGTACACACTTGTACAAGCTTGTACACACTTGTACAAGCTTGTACACACTTGTACACCCTTGTACAAACTTGTGCACCCTTGTACACTTTTGTACACCCTTGTATACATTTGTACAAACTTGTACAAACTTGTACACACTTGTACAAACTTGTACACACTTGTACACACTTGTACAACCTTGTACAAACCTGTACACCCTTGTACAAACTTGTACTTACTTGTACAACCTTGTACAAACTTGTACACACTTGTACAAACTTTTACATCCTTGTATACATTTGTACACCCTTGTACACACTTGTACAACCTTGTACAAACCTGTACACCCTTGTACACACTTGTACAAGCTTGTACACGATTGTACACCCTTGTACACACTTGTGCACCCTTGTACACACTTGTACACCCTTGTACACACATGTACAACCTTTTACAAACTTGTACACACTTGTACAAACTTGTACATTCTTGTACATACTTGTACACCCTTGAAAACACTTGTACAAAATTGTACAAACCTTTACACCCTTGTACACACTTGTACAAGCTTGTACACACTTGTACAAGCTTGTACACACTTGTACAAGCTTGTACACACTTGTACACCCTTGTACAAACTTGTGCACCCTTGTACACTTTTGTACACCCTTGTATACATTTGTACAAACTTGTACAAACTTGTACACACTTGTACAAACTTGTACACACTTGTACAAACTTGTACACCCTTGTACACACTTGTACAACCTTGTACACACTTGTACAACCTTGTACAAACCTGTACACCCTTGTACACACTTGTACAAGCTTGTACACGATTGTACACTCTTGTACACACTTGTGCAACCTTGTACACACTTGTACAACCTTGTACACACTTGTACAACCTTGTACACACTTGTTCAAGCTTGTACACACTTGTACAACCTTGTACACACTTGTACACCCTTGTACACACTTGTACAACCTTTTACAAACTTGTACACACTTGTACAAAATTGTACATTCTTGTACATACTTGTACACCCTTGTACACACTTGTACAACCTTGTACAAACCTGTACACCCTTGTACACACTTGTACAAGCTTGTACACACTTGTACAAGCTTTTACACACTTGTACACCCTTGTACAAACTTGTGCACCCTTGTACACTTTTGTACACCCTTGTACACATTTGTACAACCTTGTACAAACTTGTACACACTTGTACAAACTTGTACACACTTGTACAAACTTGTGTACACTTGTACAACCTTGTACACACTTGTACAACCTTGTACACACTTGTATAACCTTGTACACACTTGTACAACCTCGTACACACTTGTACAACCTTGTACACACTTGTACAACCTTGTACACAATTGTAAAACCTTGTACACACTTTTACAACCTTGTACACACTTGTACACCCTTGTACACACTTGTACAAAATTTTACATTCTTGTACATACTTGTACACCCTTGTACACACTTGTACAACCTTGTACAAACCTGTACACCCTTGTACACACTTGTACAAGCTTGTACACACTTGTACAAGCTTGTACACACTTGTACAAGCTTGTACACACTTGTACACCCTTGTACAAAACTTGTGCACCCTTGAACACTTTTGTACACCCTTGTACACATTTGTACAACCTTGTACAAACTTAAACACACTTGTACAAACATGAACACACTTGAACAACCTTGTACACACTTGTACAAACCTTGTACACACTTGTACAAGCTTGTACACACTTGTACACACTTGTACAAGCTTGTACACACTTGTACAACCTTGTACACACTTGTACAACCTTGTACACACTTGTACAACCTTGTACACACTTGTACAAGCTTGTACACACTTGTACAACCTTGTACACACTTGTACAACCTTGTACAAACCTGTACACCCTTGTACACACTTGTACAAGCTTGTACACGATTGTACACCCTTGTACACACTTGTGCACCCTTGTACACACTTGTACACCCTTTTACACGCTTGTACAACCTTTTACAAACTTGTACACACTTGTACAAACTTGTACATTCTTGTACATACTTGTACACCCTTGTAAACACTTGTACAACCTTGTACAAACCTGTACACCCTTGTACACACTTGTACAAGCTTGTACACACTTGTACAAGCTTGTACACACTTGTACACCCTTGTACAAACTTGTGCATCCTTGTACACTTTTGTACACCCTTGTATACATTTGTACAAACTTGTACAAACTTGTACACACTTGTACAAACTTGTACACACTTGTACAAACTTGTACACCCTTGTACACACTTGTACAACCTTGTACACACTTGTACAACCTTGTACAAACCTGTACACCCTTGTACACACTTGTACAAGCTTGTACACGATTGTACACTCTTGTACACACTTGTGCAACCTTGTACACACTTGTACAACCTTGTACACACTTGTACAACCTTGTACACACTTGTTCAAGCTTGTACACACTTGTACAACCTTGTACACACTTGTACACCCTTGTACACACTTGTACAACCTTTTACAAACTTGTACACACTTGTACAAAATTGTACATTCTTGTACATACTTGTACACCCTTGTACACACTTGTACACCCTTGTACAAACTTGTGCACCCTTGTAAACTTTTGTACACCCTTGTACACATTTGTACAAACTTGTACAAACTTGTACACACTTGTACAAACTTGTACACACTTGTACAACCTTGTACACACTTGTACAACCTTGTACACACTTGTACAACCTTGTACACAATTGTAAAACCTTGTACACACGTGTACAACCTTGTACAAACTTGTACACACTTGTACAACCTTGTACACACTTGTACAACCTTGTACACACTTGTACAACCTTGTACACACTTGTACAACCTTGTACACACTTGTACAACCTCGTACACACTTGTACAACCTTGTACACACTTGTACACACTTGTACAACCTTGTACACACTTGTACAACCTTGTACACAATTGTAAAACCTTGTACACACTTGTACAACCTTGTACACACTTGTACACCCTTGTACACACTTGTACAACCTTGTACAAACCTGTACACCCTTGTACACACTTGTACAAGCTTGTACACACTTGTACAAGCTTGTACACACTTGTACAAGCTTGTACACACTTGTACACCCTTGTACAAACTTGTGCACCCTTGAACACTTTTGTACACCCTTGTACACATTTGTACAACCTTGTACAAACTTAAACACACTTGTACAAACATGTACACACTTGAACAACCTTGTACACACTTGTACAACCTTGTACACACTTGTACAAGCTTGTATACACTTGTACAACCTTGTACACACTTGTACAACCTTGTACACACTTGTACAAGGTTGTACACACTTGTAAAACCTTGTACACACTTGTACAACCTTTTACACACTTGTAAAACCTTGTACACACTTGTACAACCTTTTACACAATTGTAAAACCTTGTACACACTTGTACATTCTTGTACAAACTTGTACTTACTTGTACAACCTTGTACAAACTTGTACACACTTGTACAAACTTTTACATCCTTGTATACATTTGTACACCCTTGTACACACTTGTACAACCTTGTACAAACCTGTACACCCTTGTACACACTTGTACAAGCTTGTACACGATTGTACACCCTTGTACACACTTGTGCACCCTTGTACACACTTGTACACCCTTGTACACACATGTACAACCTTTTACAAACTTGTACACACTTGTACAAACTTGTACATTCTTGTACATACTTGTACACCCTTGTAAACACTTGTACAAAATTGTACAAAACTGTACACCCTTGTACACACTTGTAAAAGCTTGTACACACTTGTACAAGTTTGTACACACTTGTACACCCTTGTACAAACTTGTGCACCCTTGTACACTTTTGTACACCCTTGTATACATTTGTACAAACTTGTACAAACTTGTACACACTTGTACAAACTTGTACACACTTGTACAAACTTGTACACCCTTGTACACACTTGTACAACCTTGTACACACTTGTACAACCTTGTACAAACCTGTACACCCTTGTACACACTTGTACAAGCTTGTACACGATTGTACACTCTTGTACACACTTGTGCAACCTTGTACACACTTGTACAACCTTGTACACACTTGTACAACCTTGTACACACTTGTTCAAGCTTGTACACACTTGTACAACATTGTACACACTTGTACACCCTTGTACACACTTGTACAACCTTTTACAAACTTGTACACACTTGTACAAAATTGTACATTCTTGTACATACTTGTACACCCTTGTACACACTTGTACAACCTTGTACAAACCTGTACACCCTTGTACACACTTGTACAAGCTTGTACACACTTGTACAAGCTTGTACACACTTGTACACCCTTGTACAAACTTGTGCACCCTTGTACACTTTTGTACACCCTTGTACACATTTGTACAACCTTGTACAAACTTGTACACACTTGTACAAACTTGTACATACTTGTACAAACTTGTGTACACTTGTACAACCTTGTACACACTTGTACAACCTTGTACAAACCTGTACACCCTTGTACACACTTGTACAAGCTTGTACACGATTGTACACCCTTGTACACACTTGTGCACCCTTGTACACACTTGTACACCCTTGTACACACATGTACAACCTTTTACAAACTTGTACACACTTGTACAAACTTGTACATTCTTGTACATACTTGTACACCCTTGTAAACACTTGTACAAAATTGTACAAACCTGTACACCCTTGTACACACTTGTACAAGCTTGTACACACTTGTACAAGCTTGTACACACTTGTACACCCTTGTACAAACTTGTGCACCCTTGTACACTTTTGTACACCCTTGTATACATTTGTACAAACTTGTACAAACTTGTACACACTTGTACAAACTTGTACACACTTGTACAAACTTGTACACCCTTGTACACACTTGTACAACCTTGTACACACTTGTACAACCTTGTACAAACCTGTACACCCTTGTACACACTTGTACAAGCTTGTACACGATTGTACACTCTTGTACACACTTGTGCAACCTTGTACACACTTGTACAACCTTGTACACACTTGTACAACCTTGTACACACTTGTTCAAGCTTGTACACACTTGTACAACCTTGTACACACTTGGACACCCTTGTACACACTTGTACAACCTTTTACAAACTTGTACACACTTGTACAAAATTGTACATTCTTGTACATACTTGTACACCCTTGTACACACTTGTACAACCTTGTACAAACCTGTACACCCTTGTACACACTTGTACAAGCTTGTACACACTTGTACAAGCTTGTACACACTTGTACACCCTTGTACAAACTTGTGCACCCTTGTACACTTTTGTACACCCTTGTACACATTTGTACAACCTTGTACAAACTTGTACACACTTGTACAAACTTGTACACACTTGTACAAACTTGTGTACACTTGTACAACCTTGTACACACTTGTACAACCTTGTACACACTTGTACAACCTTGTACACACTTGTACAACCTCGTACACACTTGTACAACCTTGTGAACACTTGTACAACCTTGTACACAATTGTAAAACCTTGTACACACTTTTACAACCTTGTACACACTTGTACACCCTTGTACACACTTGTACAAAATTTTACATTCTTGTACATACTTGTACACCCTTGTACACACTTGTACAACCTTGTACAAACCTGTACACCCTTGTACACACTTGTACAAGCTTGTACACACTTGTACAAGCTTGTACACACTTGTACAAGCTTGTACACACTTGTACACCCTTGTACAAACTTGTGCCCCCTTGAACACTTTTGTACACCCTTGTACACATTTGTACAACCTTGTACAAACTTAAACACACTTGTACAAACATGTACACACTTGAACAACCTTGTACACACTTGTACAAACCTTGTACACACTTGTACAAGCTTGTACACACTTGTACAACCTTGTACACACTTGTACAACCTTGTACACACTTGTACAACCTTGTACACACTTGTACAAGCTTGTACACACTTGTACAACCTTGTACACACTTGTACAACCTTGTACAAACCTGTACACCCTTGTACACACTTGTACAAGCTTGTACACGATTGTACACCCTTGTACACACTTGTGCACCCTTGTACACACTTGTACACCCTTGTACACACTTGTACAACCTTTTACAAACTTGTACACACTTGTACAAACTTGTACATTCTTGTACATACTTGTACACCCTTGTAAACACTTGTACAACCTTGTACAAACCTGTACACCCTTGTACACACTTGTACAAGCTTGTACACACTTGTACACACTTGTACACACTTGTACAAACTTGTACACCCTTGTACACACTTGTACACCCTTGTACACACTTGTACAACCTTGTACACACTTGTACAACCTTGTACACACTTGTACAACCTTGTACAAACCTGTACACCCTTGTACACACTTGTACAAGCTTGTACACGATTGTACAATCTTGTACACACTTGTGCAACCTTGTACACACTTGTACAACCTTGTACACACTTGTACAACCTTGTACACACTTGTTCAAGCTTGTACACACTTGTACAACCTTGTACACACTTGTACACCCTTGTACACACTTGTACAACCTTTTACAAACTTGTTTACACTTGTACAAAATTGTACATTCTTGTACATACTTGTACACCCTTGTACACACTTGTACACCCTTGTACAAACTTGTGCACCCTTGTACACTTTTGTACACCCTTGTACACATTTGTACAAACTTGTACAAACTTGTACACACTTGTACAAACTTGTACACACTTGTACAAACTTGTGTACACTTGTACAACCTTGTACACACTTGTACAACCTTGAACACACTTGTACAACCTTGTACACACTTGTACAACCTTGTACACACTTGTACAACCTTGTACACAATTGTAAAACCTTGTACACACGTGTACAACCTTGTACAAACTTGTACACACTTGTACAACCTTGTACACACTTGTACAACCTTGTACACACTTGTACAACCTCGTACACACTTGTACAACCTTGTACACACTTGTACAACCTTGTACACAATTGTAAAACCTTGTACACACTTGTACAACCTTGTACACACTTGTACACCCTTATACACACTTGTACAAAATTTTACATTCTTGTACATACTTGTACACCCTTGTACACACTTGTACAACCTTGTACAAACCTGTACACCCTTGTACACACTTGTACAAGCTTGTACACACTTGTACACCCTTGTACAAACTTGTGCACCCTTGAACACTTTTGTACACCCTTGTACACATTTGTACAACCTTGTACAAACTTAAACACACTTGTACAAACATGTACACACTTGAACAACCTTGTACACACTTGTACAACCTTGTACACACTTGTACAAGCTTGTATACACTTGTACAACCTTGTACACACTTGTACAACCTTGTACACACTTGTACAAGCTTGTACACACTTGTACAACCTTGTACACACTTGTACAACCTTTTACACAATTGTAAAACCTTGTACACACTTGTACATTCTTGTACAAACTTGTACTTACTTGTACAACCTTGTACAAACTTGTACACACTTGAACAAACTTTTACATCCTTGTATACATTTGTACACCCTTGAACACACTTGTACAACCTTGTACAAACCTGTACACCCTTGTACACACTTGTACAAGCTTGTACACGATTGTACACCCTTGTACACACTTGTGCACCCTTGTACACACTTGTACACCCTTGTACACACATGTACAACCTTTTACAAACTTGTACACACTTGTACAAACTTGTACATTCTTGTACATACTTGTACACCCTTGTAAACACTTGTACAAAATTGTACAAACCTGTACACCCTTGTACACACTTGTAAAAGCTTGTACACACTTGTACAAGCTTGTACACACTTGTACACCCTTGTACAAACTTGTGCACCCTTGTACACTTTTGTACACCCTTGTATACATTTGTACAAACTTGTACAAACTTGTACACACTTGTACAAACTTGTACACCCTTGTAAACACTTGTACAAAATTGTACAAACCTGTACACCCTTGTACACACTTGTACAAGCTTGTACACACTTGTACAAGCTTGTACACACTTGTACACCCTTGTACAAACTTGTGCACCCTTGTACACTTTTGTACACCCTTGTATACATTTGTACAAACTTGTACAAACTTGTACACACTTGTACAAACTTGTACACACTTGTACACACTTGTACAACCTTGTACAAACCTGTACACCCTTGTACAAACTTGTACTTACTTGTACAACCTTGTACAAACTTGTACACACTTGTACAAACTTTTACATCCTTGTATACATTTGTACACCCTTGTACACACTTGTACAACCTTGTACAAACCTGTACACCCTTGTACACACTTGTACAAGCTTGTACACGATTGTACACCCTTGTACACACTTGTGCACCCTTGTACACACTTGTACACCCTTGTACACACATGTACAACCTTTTACAAACTTGTACACACTTGTACAAACTTGTACATTCTTGTACATACTTGTACACCCTTGAAAACACTTGTACAAAATTGTACAAACCTGTACACCCTTGTACACACTTGTACAAGCTTGTACACACTTGTACAACCTTGTACAAACCTGTACACCCTTGTACACACTTGTACAAGCTTGTACACGATTGTACACACTTGTACAACCTTGTACACACTTGTACAACCTTGTACACACTTGTACAACCTTGTACAAACCTGTACACCCTTGTACACACTTGTACAAGCTTGTACACGATTGTACACTCTTGTACACACTTGTGCAACCTTGTACACACTTGTACAACCTTGTACACACTTGTACAACCTTGTACACACTTGTTCAAGCTTGTACACACTTGTACAACCTTGTACACACTTGTACACCCTTGTACACACTTGTACAACCTTTTACAAACTTGTACACACTTGTACAAAATTGTACATTCTTGTACATACTTGTACACCCTTGTACACACTTGTACAACCTTGTACAAACCTGTACACCCTTGTACACACTTGTACAAGCTTGTACACACTTGTACAAGCTTGTACACACTTGTACACCCTTGTACAAACTTGTGCACCCTTGTACACTTTTGTACACCCTTGTACACATTTGTACAACCTTGTACAAACTTGTACACACTTGTACGAACTTGTACACACTTGTACAAACTTGTGTACACTTGTACAACCTTGTACACACTTGTACAACCTTGTACACACTTGTATAACCTTGTACACACTTGTACAACCTCGTACACACTTGTACAACCTTGTACACACTTGTACAACCTTGTACACAATTGTAAAACCTTGTACACACTTTTACAACCTTGTACACACTTGTACACCCTTGTACACACTTGTACAAAATTTTACATTCTTGTACATACTTGTACACCCTTGTACACACTTGTACAACCTTGTACAAACCTGTACACCCTTGTACACACTTGTACAAGCTTGTACACACTTGTACAAGCTTGTACACACTTGTACAAGCTTGTACACACTTGTACACCCTTGTACAAAACTTGTGCACCCTTGAACACTTTTGTACACCCTTGTACACATTTGTACAACCCTTGTACAAACTTAAACACACTTGTACAAACATGAACACACTTGAACAACCTTGTACACACTTGTACAAACCTTGTACACACTTGTACAAGCTTGTACACACTTGTACACACTTGTACAAGCTTGTACACACTTGTACAACCTTGTACACACTTGTACAACCTTGTACACACTTGTACAACCTTGTACACACTTGTACAAGCTTGTACACACTTGTACAACCTTGTACACACTTGTACAACCTTGTACAAACCTGTACACCCTTGTACACACTTGTACAAGCTTGTACACGATTGTACACCCTTGTACACACTTGTGCACCCTTGTACACACTTGTACACCCTTTTACACGCTTGTACAACCTTTTACAAACTTGTACACACTTGTACAAACTTGTACATTCTTGTACATACTTGTACACCCTTGTAAACACTTGTACAACCTTGTACAAACCTGTACACCCTTGTACACACTTGTACAAGCTTGTACACACTTGTACAAGCTTGTACACACTTGTACACCCTTGTACAAACTTGTGCACCCTTGTACACTTTTGTACACCCTTGTATACATTTGTACAAACTTGTACAAACTTGTACACACTTGTACAAACTTGTACACACTTGTACAAACTTGTACACCCTTGTACACACTTGTACAACCTTGTACACACTTGTACAACCTTGTACAAACCTGTACACCCTTGTACACACTTGTACAAGCTTGTACACGATTGTACACTCTTGTACACACTTGTGCAACCTTGTACACACTTGTACAACCTTGTACACACTTGTACAACCTTGTACACACTTGTTCAAGCTTGTACACACTTGTACAACCTTGTACACACTTGTACACCCTTGTACACACTTGTACAACCTTTTACAAACTTGTACACACTTGTACAAAATTGTACATTCTTGTACATACTTGTACACCCTTGTACACACTTGTACACCCTTGTACAAACTTGTGCACCCTTGTACACTTTTGTACACCCTTGTACACATTTGTACAAACTTGTACAAACTTGTACACACTTGTACAAACTTGTACACACTTGTACAACCTTGTACACACTTGTACAACCTTGTACACACTTGTACAACCTTGTACACAATTGTAAAACCTTGTACACACGTGTACAACCTTGTACAAACTTGTACACACTTGTACAACCTTGTACACACTTGTACAACCTTGTACACACTTGTACAACCTTGTACACACTTGTACAACCTTGTACACACTTGTACAACCTCGTACACACTTGTACAACCTTGTACACACTTGTACACACTTGTACAACCTTGTACACACTTGTACAACCTTGTACACAATTGTAAAACCTTGTACACACTTGTACAACCTTGTACACACTTGTACACCCTTGTACACACTTGTACAACCTTGTACAAACCTGTACACCCTTGTACACACTTGTACAAGCTTGTACACACTTGTACAAGCTTATACACACTTGTACAAGCTTGTACACACTTGTACACCCTTGTACAAACTTGTGCACCCTTGAACACTTTTGTACACCCTTGTACACATTTGTACAACCTTGTACAAACTTAAACACACTTGTACAAACATGTACACACTTGAACAACCTTGTACACACTTGTACAACCTTGTACACACTTGTACAAGCTTGTATACACTTGTACAACCTTGTACACACTTGTACAACCTTGTACACACTTGTACAAGCTTGTACACACTTGTACAACCTTGTACACACTTGTACAACCTTTTACACAATTGTAAAACCTTGTACACACTTGTACATTCTTGTACAAACTTGTACTTACTTGTACAACCTTGTACAAACTTGTACACACTTGAACAAACTTTTACATCCTTGTATACATTTGTACACCCTTGAACACACTTGTACAACCTTGTACAAACCTGTACACCCTTGTACACACTTGTACAAGCTTGTACACGATTGTACACCCTTGTACACACTTGTGCACCCTTGTACACACTTGTACACCCTTGTACACACATGTACAACCTTTTACAAACTTGTACACACTTGTACAAACTTGTACATTCTTGTACATACTTGTACACCCTTGTAAACACTTGTACAAAATTGTACAAACCTGTACACCCTTGTACACACTTGTAAAAGCTTGTACACACTTGTACAAGCTTGTACACACTTGTACACCCTTGTACAAACTTGTGCACCCTTGTACACTTTTGTACACCCTTGTATACATTTGTACAAACTTGTACAAACTTGTACACACTTGTACAAACTTGTACACCCTTGTAAACACTTGTACAAAATTGTACAAACCTGTACACCCTTGTACACACTTGTACAAGCTTGTACACACTTGTACAAGCTTGTACACACTTGTACACCCTTGTACAAACTTGTGCACCCTTGTACACTTTTGTACACCCTTGTATACATTTGTACAAACTTGTACAAACTTGTACACACTTGTACAAACTTGTACACACTTGTACACACTTGTACAACCTTGTACAAACCTGTACACCCTTGTACAAACTTGTACTTACTTGTACAACCTTGTACAAACTTGTACACACTTGTACAAACTTTTACATCCTTGTATACATTTGTACACCCTTGTACACACTTGTACAACCTTGTACAAACCTGTACACCCTTGTACACACTTGTACAAGCTTGTACACGATTGTACACCCTTGTACACACTTGTGCACCCTTGTACACACTTGTACACCCTTGTACACACATGTACAACCTTTTACAAACTTGTACACACTTGTACAAACTTGTACATTCTTGTACATACTTGTACACCCTTGAAAACACTTGTACAAAATTGTACAAACCTGTACACCCTTGTACACACTTGTACAAGCTTGTACACACTTGTACAACCTTGTACAAACCTGTACACCCTTGTACACACTTGTACAAGCTTGTACACGATTGTACACACTTGTACAACCTTGTACACACTTGTACAACCTTGTACACACTTGTACAACCTTGTACAAACCTGTACACCCTTGTACACACTTGTACAAGCTTGTACACGATTGTACACTCTTGTACACACTTGTGCAACCTTGTACACACTTGTACAACCTTGTACACACTTGTACAACCTTGTACACACTTGTTCAAGCTTGTACACACTTGTACAACCTTGTACACACTTGTACACCCTTGTACACACTTGTACAACCTTTTACAAACTTGTACACACTTGTACAAAATTGTACATTCTTGTACATACTTGTACACCCTTGTACACACTTGTACAACCTTGTACAAACCTGTACACCCTTGTACACACTTGTACAAGCTTGTACACACTTGTACAAGCTTGTACACACTTGTACACCCTTGTACAAACTTGTGCACCCTTGTACACTTTTGTACACCCTTGTACACATTTGTACAACCTTGTACAAACTTGTACACACTTGTACAAACTTGTACACACTTGTACAAACTTGTGTACACTTGTACAACCTTGTACACACTTGTACAACCTTGTACACACTTGTATAACCTTGTACACACTTGTACAACCTCGTACACACTTGTACAACCTTGTACACACTTGTACAACCTTGTACACAATTGTAAAACCTTGTACACACTTTTACAACCTTGTACACACTTGTACACCCTTGTACACACTTGTACAAAATTTTACATTCTTGTACATACTTGTACACCCTTGTACACACTTGTACAACCTTGTACAAACCTGTACACCCTTGTACACACTTGTACAAGCTTGTACACACTTGTACAAGCTTGTACACACTTGTACAAGCTTGTACACACTTGTACACCCTTGTACAAAACTTGTGCACCCTTGAACACTTTTGTACACCCTTGTACACATTTGTACAACCTTGTACAAACTTAAACACACTTGTACAAACATGAACACACTTGAACAACCTTGTACACACTTGTACAAACCTTGTACACACTTGTACAAGCTTGTACACACTTGTACACACTTGTACAAGCTTGTACACACTTGTACAACCTTGTACACACTTGTACAAGCTTGTACACACTTGTACAACCTTGTACACACTTGTACAACCTTGTACAAACCTGTACACCCTTGTACACACTTGTACAAGCTTGTACACGATTGTACACCCTTGTACACACTTGTGCACCCTTGTACACACTTGTACACCCTTTTACACGCTTGTACAACCTTTTACAAACTTGTACACACTTGTACAAACTTGTACATTCTTGTACATACTTGTACACCCTTGTAAACACTTGTACAACCTTGTACAAACCTGTACACCCTTGTACACACTTGTACAAGCTTGTACACACTTGTACAAGCTTGTACACACTTGTACACCCTTGTACAAACTTGTGCACCCTTGTACACTTTTGTACACCCTTGTATACATTTGTACAAACTTGTACAAACTTGTACACACTTGTACAAACTTGTACACACTTGTACAAACTTGTACACCCTTGTACACACTTGTACAACCTTGTACACACTTGTACAACCTTGTACAAACCTGTACACCCTTGTACACACTTGTACAAGCTTGTACACGATTGTACACTCTTGTACACACTTGTGCAACCTTGTACACACTTGTACAACCTTGTACACACTTGTACAACCTTGTACACACTTGTTCAAGCTTGTACACACTTGTACAACCTTGTACACACTTGTACACCCTTGTACACACTTGTACAACCTTTTACAAACTTGTACACACTTGTACAAAATTGTACATTCTTGTACATACTTGTACACCCTTGTACACACTTGTACACCCTTGTACAAACTTGTGCACCCTTGTACACTTTTGTACACCCTTGTACACATTTGTACAAACTTGTACAAACTTGTACACACTTGTACAAACTTGTACACACTTGTACAACCTTGTACACACTTGTACAACCTTGTACACACTTGTACAACCTTGTACACAATTGTAAAACCTTGTACACACGTGTACAACCTTGTACAAACTTGTACACACTTGTACAACCTTGTACACACTTGTACAACCTTGTACACACTTGTACAACCTTGTACACACTTGTACAACCTTGTACACACTTGTACAACCTCGTACACACTTGTACAACCTTGTACACACTTGTACACACTTGTACAACCTTGTACACACTTGTACAACCTTGTACACAATTGTAAAACCTTGTACACACTTGTACAACCTTGTACACACTTGTACACCCTTGTACACACTTGTACAACCTTGTACAAACCTGTACACCCTTGTACACACTTGTACAAGCTTGTACACACTTGTACAAGCTTATACACACTTGTACAAGCTTGTACACACTTGTACACCCTTGTACAAACTTGTGCACCCTTGAACACTTTTGTACACCCTTGTACACATTTGTACAACCTTGTACAAACTTAAACACACTTGTACAAACATGTACACACTTGAACAACCTTGTACACACTTGTACAACCTTGTACACACTTGTACAAGCTTGTATACACTTGTACAACCTTGTACACACTTGTACAACCTTGTACACACTTGTACAAGGTTGTACACACTTGTAAAACCTTGTACACACTTGTACAACCTTTTACACAATTGTAAAACCTTGTACACACTTGTACATTCTTGTACAAACTTGTACTTACTTGTACAACCTTGTACAAACTTGTACACACTTGTACAAACTTTTACATCCTTGTATACATTTGTACACCCTTGTACACACTTGTACAACCTTGTACAAACCTGTACACCCTTGTACACACTTGTACAAGCTTGTACACGATTGTACACCCTTGTACACACTTGTGCACCCTTGTACACACTTGTACACCCTTGTACACACATGTACAACCTTTTACAAACTTGTACACACTTGTACAAACTTGTACATTCTTGTACATACTTGTACACCCTTGTAAACACTTGTACAAAATTGTACAAAACTGTACACCCTTGTACACACTTGTAAAAGCTTGTACACACTTGTACAAGTTTGTACACACTTGTACACCCTTGTACAAACTTGTGCACCCTTGTACACTTTTGTACACCCTTGTATACATTTGTACAAACTTGTACAAACTTGTACACACTTGTACAAACTTGTACACACTTGTACAAACTTGTACACCCTTGTACACACTTGTACAACCTTGTACACACTTGTACAACCTTGTACAAACCTGTACACCCTTGTACACACTTGTACAAGCTTGTACACGATTGTA
Organism: Macrosteles quadrilineatus; assembly: GCF_028750875.1. NCBI lineage: Eukaryota > Metazoa > Arthropoda > Insecta > Hemiptera > Cicadellidae > Macrosteles > Macrosteles quadrilineatus. The sequence continues at coordinate 56,022 of NW_026542772.1, read as the reverse complement.
CACTCTTGTACACACTTGTGCAACCTTGTACACACTTGTACAACCTTGTACACACTTGTACAACCTTGTACACACTTGTTCAAGCTTGTACACACTTGTACAACATTGTACACACTTGTACACCCTTGTACACACTTGTACAACCTTTTACAAACTTGTACACACTTGTACAAAATTGTACATTCTTGTACATACTTGTACACCCTTGTACACACTTGTACAACCTTGTACAAACCTGTACACCCTTGTACACACTTGTACAAGCTTGTACACACTTGTACAAGCTTGTACACACTTGTACACCCTTGTACAAACTTGTGCACCCTTGTACACTTTTGTACACCCTTGTACACATTTGTACAACCTTGTACAAACTTGTACACACTTGTACAAACTTGTACATACTTGTACAAACTTGTGTACACTTGTACAACCTTGTACACACTTGTACAACCTTGTACAAACCTGTACACCCTTGTACACACTTGTACAAGCTTGTACACGATTGTACACCCTTGTACACACTTGTGCACCCTTGTACACACTTGTACACCCTTGTACACACATGTACAACCTTTTACAAACTTGTACACACTTGTACAAACTTGTACATTCTTGTACATACTTGTACACCCTTGTAAACACTTGTACAAAATTGTACAAACCTGTACACCCTTGTACACACTTGTACAAGCTTGTACACACTTGTACAAGCTTGTACACACTTGTACACCCTTGTACAAACTTGTGCACCCTTGTACACTTTTGTACACCCTTGTATACATTTGTACAAACTTGTACAAACTTGTACACACTTGTACAAACTTGTACACACTTGTACAAACTTGTACACCCTTGTACACACTTGTACAACCTTGTACACACTTGTACAACCTTGTACAAACCTGTACACCCTTGTACACACTTGTACAAGCTTGTACACGATTGTACACTCTTGTACACACTTGTGCAACCTTGTACACACTTGTACAACCTTGTACACACTTGTACAACCTTGTACACACTTGTTCAAGCTTGTACACACTTGTACAACCTTGTACACACTTGTACACCCTTGTACACACTTGTACAACCTTTTACAAACTTGTACACACTTGTACAAAATTGTACATTCTTGTACATACTTGTACACCCTTGTACACACTTGTACAACCTTGTACAAACCTGTACACCCTTGTACACACTTGTACAAGCTTGTACACACTTGTACAAGCTTGTACACACTTGTACACCCTTGTACAAACTTGTGCACCCTTGTACACTTTTGTACACCCTTGTACACATTTGTACAACCTTGTACAAACTTGTACACACTTGTACAAACTTGTACACACTTGTACAAACTTGTGTACACTTGTACAACCTTGTACACACTTGTACAACCTTGTACACACTTGTACAACCTTGTACACACTTGTACAACCTCGTACACACTTGTACACCCTTGTACACACTTGTACAACCTTGTACACAATTGTAAAACCTTGTACACACTTTTACAACCTTGTACACACTTGTACACCCTTGTACACACTTGTACAAAATTTTACATTCTTGTACATACTTGTACACCCTTGTACACACTTGTACAACCTTGTACAAACCTGTACACCCTTGTACACACTTGTACAAGCTTGTACACACTTGTACAAGCTTGTACACACTTGTACAAGCTTGTACACACTTGTACACCCTTGTACAAACTTGTGCCCCCTTGAACACTTTTGTACACACCTTGTACACATTTGTACAACCTTGTACAAACTTAAACACACTTGTACAAACATGTACACACTTGAACAACCTTGTACACACTTGTACAAACCTTGTACACACTTGTACAAGCTTGTACACACTTGTACAACCTTGTACACACTTGTACAACCTTGTACACACTTGTACAACCTTGTACACACTTGTACAAGCTTGTACACACTTGTACAACCTTGTACACACTTGTACAACCTTGTACAAACCTGTACACCCTTGTACACACTTGTACAAGCTTGTACACGATTGTACACCCTTGTACACACTTGTGCACCCTTGTACACACTTGTACACCCTTGTACACACTTGTACAACCTTTTACAAACTTGTACACACTACAAACTTGTACATTCTTGTACATACTTGTACACCCTTGTAAACACTTGTACAACCTTGTACAAACCTGTACACCCTTGTACACACTTGTACAAGCTTGTACACACTTGTACACACTTGTACACACTTGTACAAACTTGTACACCCTTGTACACACTTGTACAACCTTGTACACACTTGTACAACCTTGTACACACTTGTACAACCTTGTACAAACCTGTACACCCTTGTACACACTTGTACAAGCTTGTACACGATTGTACAATCTTGTACACACTTGTGCAACCTTGTACACACTTGTACAACCTTGTACACACTTGTACAACCTTGTACACACTTGTTCAAGCTTGTACACACTTGTACAACCTTGTACACACTTGTACACCCTTGTACACACTTGTACAACCTTTTACAAACTTGTTTACACTTGTACAAAATTGTACATTCTTGTACATACTTGTACACCCTTGTACACACTTGTACACCCTTGTACAAACTTGTGCACCCTTGTACACTTTTGTACACCCTTGTACACATTTGTACAAACTTGTACAAACTTGTACACACTTGTACAAACTTGTACACACTTGTACAAACTTGTGTACACTTGTACAACCTTGTACACACTTGTACAACCTTGAACACACTTGTACAACCTTGTACACACTTGTACAACCTTGTACACACTTGTACAACCTTGTACACAATTGTAAAACCTTGTACACACGTGTACAACCTTGTACAAACTTGTACACACTTGTACAACCTTGTACACACTTGTACAACCTTGTACACACTTGTACAACCTCGTACACACTTGTACAACCTTGTACACACTTGTACAACCTTGTACACAATTGTAAAACCTTGTACACACTTGTACAACCTTGTACACACTTGTACACCCTTGTACACACTTGTACAAAATTTTACATTCTTGTACATACTTGTACACCCTTGTACACACTTGTACAACCTTGTACAAACCTGTACACCCTTGTACACACTTGTACAAGCTTGTACACACTTGTACAAGCTTGTACACACTTGTACAAGCTTGTACACACTTGTACACCCTTGTACAAACTTGTGCACCCTTGAACACTTTTGTACACCCTTGTACACATTTGTACAACCTTGTACAAACTTAAACACACTTGTACAAACATGTACACACTTGAACAACCTTGTACACACTTGTACAACCTTGTACACACTTGTACAAGCTTGTATACACTTGTACAACCTTGTACACACTTGTACAACCTTGTACACACTTGTACAAGCTTGTACACACTTGTACAACCTTGTACACACTTGTACAACCTTTTACACAATTGTAAAACCTTGTACACACTTGTACATTCTTGTACAAACTTGTACTTACTTGTACAACCTTGTACAAACTTGTACACACTTGAACAAACTTTTACATCCTTGTATACATTTGTACACCCTTGAACACACTTGTACAACCTTGTACAAACCTGTACACCCTTGTACACACTTGTACAAGCTTGTACACGATTGTACACCCTTGTACACACTTGTGCACCCTTGTACACACTTGTACACCCTTGTACACACATGTACAACCTTTTACAAACTTGTACACACTTGTACAAACTTGTACATTCTTGTACATACTTGTACACCCTTGTAAACACTTGTACAAAATTGTACAAACCTGTACACCCTTGTACACACTTGTAAAAGCTTGTACACACTTGTACAAGCTTGTACACACTTGTACACCCTTGTACAAACTTGTGCACCCTTGTACACTTTTGTACACCCTTGTATACATTTGTACAAACTTGTACAAACTTGTACACACTTGTACAAACTTGTACACACTTGTACAAACTTGTACACCCTTGTACACACTTGTACAACCTTGTACACACTTGTACAACCTTGTACAAACCTGTACACCCTTGTAAACACTTGTACAAGCTTGTACACGATTGTACACTCTTGTACACACTTGTGCAACCTTGTACACACTTGTACAACCTTGTACACACTTGTACAACCTTGTACACACTTGTTCAAGCTTGTACACACTTGTACAACCTTGTACACCTTGTACACCCTTGTACACACTTGTACAACCTTTTACAAACTTGTACACACTTGTACAAAATTGTACATTCTTGTACATACTTGTACACCCTTGTACACACTTGTACAACCTTGTACAAACCTGTACACCCTTGTACACACTTGTACAAGCTTGTACACACTTGTACAAGCTTGTACACACTTGTACACCTTGTACAAACTTGTGCACCCTTGTACACTTTTGTACACCCTTGTACACATTTGTACAACCTTGTACAAACTTGTACACACTTGTACAAACTTGTACATACTTGTACAAACTTGTGTACACTTGTACAACCTTGTACACACTTGTACAACCTTGTACACACTTGTACAACCTCGTACACACTTGTACAACTTGTACACACTTGTACAACCTTGTACACAATTGTAAAACCTTGTACACACTTGTACAACCTTGTACACACTTGTATACCCTTGTACACACTTGTACAAAATTTTACATTCTTGTACATACTTGTACACCCTTGTACACACTTGTACAACCTTGTACAAACCTGTACACCCTTGTACACACTTGTACAAGCTTGTACACACTTGTACACCCTTGTACAAACTTGTACACACTTGTATAAACTTTTACATCCTTGTACACATTTGTACACCCTTGTACACACTTGTACAAGCTTGTACACGATTGTACAAGCTTGTACACGATTGTACACCCTTGTACACACTTGTGAACCCTTGTACACACTTGTACAACCTTGTACACACTTGTACAACCTTGTACACACTTGTACAACCTTGTACACACTTGTACAACCTTGTACACACTTGTACAACCTTGTACACACTTGTACAACCTTGTACACACTTGTACAACCTTGTACAACCTACTACAAACTTGAACACACTTGTACAAACTTTTACATCCTTGTACACATTTGTACACCCTTGTACACACTTGTACAAACTTGTACATTCTTGTACATACTTGTACACCCTTGTACACACATGTACAACCTTGTAAAAACCTGTAAACCCTTGTACACACTTGTACAAACTTGTACACACTTGTACACCCTTGTACAAACTTGTGCACCCTTGTACACTTTTGTACACCCTTGTACACATTTGTACAACCTTGTACAAACTTGTACACACTTGAACAAACTTGTACACACTTGTACAACCTTGTACACACTTGTACAACCTTGTACACACTTGTACAACCTTGTACACACTTGTACAAGCTTGTACACACTTGTACAACCTTGTACACACTTGTACAACCTTGTACACACTTGTACAACCTTTTACACAATTGTAAAACCTTGTACACACTTGTACATTCTTGTACAAACTTGTACTTACTTGTACAACCTTGTACAAACTTGTACACACTTGTACAAACTTTTACATCCTTGTACACATTTGTACACCCTTGTACACACTTGTACAACCTTGTACAAACCTGTACACCCTTGTACACACTTGTACAAGCTTGTACACGATTGTACACCCTTGTACACACTTGTGCACCCTTGTACACACTTGTACACCCTTGTACACACTTTTACAACCTTTTACAAACTTGTACACACTTGTACAAACTTGAACATTCTTGTACATACTTGTACACCCTTGTAAACACTTGTACAACCTTGTACAAACTTGTACACACTTGTACACACTTGTACAAGCTTGTACACACTTGTACAAGCTTGTACACACTTGTACACCCTTGTACAAACTTGTGCACCCTTGTACACACTTGTACAACCTTGTACACAATTGTACAACCTTGTACAACCATGTACACACTTGTACAACTTTGTACACACTTGTACAACCTTGTACACACTTGTACACCTTTGTACACACTTGTACAACCTTGTACACTATGATACAACCTTGTACACACTTGTACAACCTTGTACACACTTGTACAACCTTTTACAAACTTGTACACACTTGTACAAACTTGTACATTCTTTTGTACACCCTTGTAAACACTTGTACAACCTTGTACAAACCTGTACACCCTTGTACACACTTGTACAAGCTTGTACACACTTGTACAAGCTTGTACACACTTGTACACCCTTGTACAAACTTGTGCACCCTTGTACACTTTTGTACACCCTTGTATACATTGGTACAACCTTGTACAAACTTGTACACACTTGTACAAACTTGTACACACTTGTACAAACTTGTACACCCTTGTACACACTTGTACAACCTTGTACACACTTGTACAACCTTGTACACAATTGTACAACCTTGTACAACCATGTACACACTTGTACAAACTTGTACACACTTGTACAACCTTGTACACACTTGTACACCTTTGTACACACTTATACAACCTTGTACACACTTGTACAACCTTGTACACACTTGTACAACCTTGTACACGTTTGTACAACCTTGTACACACTTGTACAACCTTGTACACACTTGTACAACCTTGTAAAAACTTGTACAAGCATGTACACGATTGTACACCCTTGTACACACTTGTGCACCCTTGTACACACTTGTACAACCTTGTACACACTTGTACAACCTTGTACACACTTGTACAACCTTGTACACACTTGTACAACCTTGTACACACTTGTACAACCTTGTACACACTTGTACAAACTTGTACACACTTGTACAACCTTGTACACACTTGTACAACCTTGTACACACTTGTACAACCTTGTACACACTTGTACAACCTTTTACACAATTGTAAAACCTTGTACACACTTGTACATTCTTGTACAAACTTGTACTTACTTGTACAACCTTGTACAAACTTGTACACACTTGTACAAACTTTTACATCCTTGTACACATTTGTACACCCTTGTACACACTTGTACAACCTTGTACAAACCTGTACACCCTTGTACACACTTGTACAAGCTTGTACAAGATTGTACACCCTTGTACACACTTGTGCACCCTTGTACACACTTGTACACCCTTGTATACACTTGTACAACCTTTTACAAACTTGTACACACTTGTACAAACTTGTACATTCTTGTGCATACTTGTACACCCTTGTAAACACTTGTACAACCTTGTACAAACCTGTACACACTTGTACACACTTGTACAAGCTTGTACACACTTGTACAAGCTTGTACACACTTGTACACCCTTGTACAAACTTGTGCACCCTTGTACACTTTTGTACACCCTTGTATACATTTGTACAACCTTGTACAAACTTGTACACAATTGTACAAACTTGTACACACTTGTACAAAATTGTACACCCTTGTACACACTTGTACAACCTTGTACACACTTGTACAACCTTGTACAAACCTGTACACCCTTGTACACACTTGTACAAGCTTGTACACGATTGTACACCCTTGTACACGATTGTACACCCTTGTACACACTTGTGCACCCTTGTACACACTTGTACACCCTTGTACACACTTGTACAACCTTTTACAAACTTGTACACACTTGTACAAACTTGTACATTCTTGTACATACTTCTACACCCTTGTAAACACTTGTACAACCTTGTACACAATTGTACAACCTTGTACAACCTTGTACACACTTGTACAACCTTGTACACACTTGTACAACCTTGTACACACTTGTACAACCTTGTACACACTTGTACACCTTTGTACACACTTGTTCAACCTTGTACACACTTGTACAACCTTGTACACACTTGTACAACCTTGTACACACTTGTACAACCTTGTACACACTTGTACACACTTGTACAAACTTGTACATTCTTGTACATACTTGTACTCCCTTGTAAACACTTGTACAACCTTGTACAAACCTGTACACCCTTGTACACACTTGTACAAGCTTGTACACACTTCTACAAGCTTGTACACACTTGTACACCCTTGTACAAACTTGTGCACCCTTGTACACTTTTGTACACCCTTGTATACATTTGTACAACCTTGTACAAACTTGTACACACTTGTACAAACTTGTACACACTTGTACAAACTTGTACACCCTTGTACACACTTGTACAACCTTGTACACACTTGTACAACCTTGTACACACTTGTGTCTAAGATGTCTTTTTATTTAGAGGGATGTCTTTTTATTTGGAGGGATGTCTTGTTATTTAGAGGGATGTCTTAATATTTAGAGGGATGTCTTGTTATTTAGAGGAATGTCTTGTTATTTAAAAGGGATGTCTTGTTATTTAGAGGGATGTCTTGTTATTTAGTGGGATGTCTTGTTATTTAGAGGGATGTCTTGTTATTTAGAGAGATGTCTTGTTATTTAAAGGGATGTCTTAATATTTAGAGGGATGTCTTGTTATTTAGAGGGATGTCTTAATATTTAGAGGGATGTCTTGTTATTTGAAGGGATGTCTTAATATTTAGAGGGATGTCTTGTTATTTAGAGGGATGTCTTGTTATTTAGAGGGATGTCTTGTTTTTTAAATGGTTGTCTTGTTATTTGGAGGGATGTCTTAATATTTAGAGTGATGTCTTGTTATTTAGAGGATGTCTTGTTATTTAGAGGGATGTCTTGTTTTTTAGAGGGTTGTCTTGTTATTTGGAGGGATGTCTTATTTTAAAAAGGGTTGTCTTGTAATTTAGATGGGATGTCTTGTTATTTAGAGGGATGTCTTGTTATTTACAGGTATGTCTTGTTATTTAGAGGGGATGTCTTAATATTTAGAGAATTGTCTTGTTATATAGATGGATGTCTTGTTATTTAGAGGGATGTCTTGATATTTAGAGGGATGTCTTGTTTTTTAGAGGGATGTCTTGTTTTTAGAGGGATGTCTTGTTATTTAGAGGGATGTCTTGTTATTTAGAGGGATGTCTTGTTATTTAGAGGGATGTTTTGTTATTTGAAGGGATGTCTTAATATTAGAGAGATGTCTTGTTATTTAGAGGGATGTCTTGTTATTTAGAGGGATGTCTTGTTATTTAGAGGGATGTCTTCATATTTGGAGGGATGTCTTGTTATTTAGAGGGATGTCTTGTTATTTGGAGGGATGCTTGTTATTAAGAGGGATGTCTTATAATTTAGAGGGATGTTTCGTTATTTGGAGGTATGTCTTGTTATTTAGAGGGATGTCTTGTTATTTAGAGGGTTGTCTTGGTATTTGGAGGGATGTCTAGTTATTTAGAGGGATGTCTTTTTATTTAGAGGGATGTCTTGTTATTTAGAGGGATGTCTTGTTATTTAGAGGGATGTCTTGTTATTTGAAGGGATGTCTTTAATATTTAGAGGGATGTCTTGCTTTTTTGAGGGATTTCTTGTTATTTGGAGGGATGTCTTGTTATTTAGAGGGATGTCTTGTTATTTTAGAGAGATGTCTTGTTATTTAAAGGATTTCTTAATATTTAGAGGGATGTCTTGTTATTTAGAGGGATGTCTTAATATTTAGAGGGATGTCTTGTTATTTGGAGGGATGTCTTAATATTTAGAGGGATGTCTTGTTATTTAGAGGGATGTCTTGTTATTTAGAGAGATGTCTTGTTATTTAAAGGGATGTCTTAATATTTAGAGGGATGTCTTGTTATTTAGAGGGATGTCTTAATATTTAGAGGGATGTCTTGTTATTTGAAGGGATGTCTTAATATTTAGAGGATGTCTTGTTATTTAGAGAGATGTCTTGTTATTTAGAGGGATGTCTTGTTTTTTAAAGGGTTGTCTTGTTATTTGGAGGGATGTCTTAATATTTAGAGGGATGTCTTGGTATTTAGAGGGATGTCTTGTTATTTAGAGGGATGTCTTGTTATTTAGAGGGATGTCTTCTTATTTGGAGGGAAGTCTTGTTATTTGGAGGAATGTCTTGTTATTTAGAGGGATATCTTGTTATTTGGAGGGATGTCTTGTTATTTAGAGGGATGTCTTGCTATTTAGAGGGATGTCTTTTTATTTGGAGGGATGTCTTGTTATTTAGAGGATGTCTTGTTATTTAGAGGAATGTCTTGTTATTTAAAATGGATGTCTTGTTATTTAGAGGGACGTCTTGTTATTTAGTGGATGTCTTGTTATTTAGAGGGATGTCTTGTTATTTAGAGAGATGTCTTGTTATTTAAAGGGATGTCTTAATATTTAGAGGGATGTCTTGTTATTTAGAGGGATGTCTTAATATTTAGAGGGATGTCTTGTTATTTGGAGGGATGTCTTAATATTTAGAGGGATGTCTTGTTATTTAGAGGGATGTCTTGTTATTTAGAGGGATGTCTTTGTTTTTAGAGGGTTGTCTTGTAATTTAGATGGGATGTCTTGTTATTTAGAGGGATGTCTTGTTATTTGGAGAGATGTCTTTTTATTTAGAGGGATGTCTTGTTTTTTAGAGGGTTGTCTTGTTATTTGGAGGGATGTCTTGTTTTTTAGAGGGTTGTCTTGTAATTTAGATGGGATGTCTTGTTATTTAGAGGGATGTCTTAATATTTAGCGGAATGTCTTGTTTATTAGAGGGATGTCTTGCTATTTAGAGGGATGTCTTTTTATTTGGAGGGATGTCTTGTTATTTAGAGGGATGTCTTGTTATTTAGAGGAATGTCTTGTTATTTAAAAGGGATGTCTTGTTATTTAGAGGGATGTCTTGTTATTTAGTGGGATGTCTTGTTATTTAGAGATGTCTTGTTATTTAGAGAGATGTCTTGTTATTTAAAGGGATGTCTTAATATTTAGAGGGATGTCTTAATATTTAGCGGAATGTCTTGTTTATTAGAGGGATGTCTTGCTATTTAGAGGGATGTCTTTTTATTTGGAGGGATGTCTTGTTATTTAGAGGGATGTCTTGTTATTTAGAGGAATGTCTTGTTATTTAAAACGGATGTCTTGTTATTTAGAGGGATGTCTTGTTATTTAGTGGGATGTCTTGTTATTTAGAGGGATGTCTTGTTATTTAGAGAGATGTCTTGTTATTTAAAGGGATGTCTTAATATTTAGAGGGATGTCTTGTTATTTAGAGGGATGTCTTAATATTTAGAGGGATGTCTTGTTATTTGAAGGGATGTCTTAATATTTAGAGGATGTCTTGTTATTTAGAGGGATGTCTTGTTATTTAGAGGGATGTCTTTTATTTAGAGGGATGTCTTGTTTTTTAAAGGGTTGTCTTGTTATTGGAGGGATGTCTTAATATTTAGAGGGATGTCTTGGTATTTAGAAGGATGTCTTGTTATTTAGAGGGATGTCTTAATATTTAGCGGAATGTCTTAAGGGATGTCTTGTTTTTTAAAGGGTTGTCTTGTAATTTAGATGGGATGTCTTGTTATTTAGAGGGATGTCTTGTTATTTACAGGTATGTCTTGTTATTTAGAGGGATGTCTTAATATTTAGAGGAATGTCTTGTTATATAGATGGATGTCTTGTTATTTAGAGGGATGTCTTGATATTTAGAGGGATGTCTTGTTTTTTTAGAGAGATGTCTTGTTATTTAGAGGGTTTTTTTGTTTTTTAGAGGGTTGTCTTGTTATTTGGAGGGATGTCTTGTTATTTAGATTGATGTCTTAATATTTAGAGGGATGTCTTTTTATTTGGAGGGATGTCTTGTTATTTAGAGGGATGTCTTGTTATTTAGAGGAATGTCTTGTTATTTAAAAGGGATGTCTTGTTATTTAGAGGGATGTCTTGTTATTTAGAGGGATGTCTTGTTATTTAGAGGATGTCTTGTTATTTAGTGGGATGTCTGTTATTTGAAGGGATGTCTTAATATTTAGAGAGATGTCTTGTTATTTGGAGGGATGTCTTGTTATTTAGAGGGATGTCTTGTTATTTAGAGGGATGTCTTCATATTTGGAGGGATGTCTTCATATTTGGAGGGATGTCTTGTTATTTAGAGGGATGTCTTGTTATTTGGAGGGATGCTTGTTATTAAGAGGGATGTCTTATAATTTAGAGGGATGTCTTGTTATTTGGAGGTATGTCTTGTTATTTAGAGGGATGTCTTGTTATTTAGAGGGATGTCTTGGTATTTGGAGGGATGTCTAGTTATTTAGAGGGATGTCTTTTTATTTAGAGGGATGTCTTGTTATTTAGAGGGATGTCTTGGTATTTGGAGGGATGTCTAGTTATTTAGAGGGATGTCTTTTTATTTAGAGGGATGTCTTGTTATTTAGAGGGATGTCTTGTTTTTTAGAGGGATGTCTTGTTATTTGAAGGGATGTCTTAATATTTAGAGGGATGTCTTGCTATTTTGAGGGATTTCTTGTTATTTGGAGGGATGTCTTGTTATTTAGAGGGATGTCTTGTTATTTAGAGGAATGTCTTGTTATTTAAAAGGGATGTCTTGTTATTTAGAGGGATGTCTTGTTATTTAGTGGGATGTCTTGTTATTTAGAGGGATGTCTTGTTATTTAGAGAGATGTCTTGTTATTTAAAGGGATGTCTTAATATTTAGAGGGATGTCTTGTTATTTAGAGGGATGTCTTAATATTTAGAGGGATGTCTTGTTATTTGGAGGGATGTCTTAATATTTAGAGGGATGTCTTGTTATTTAGAGGGATGTCTTGTTATTTAGAGAGATGTCTTGTTATTTAAAGGGATGTCTTAATATTTAGAGGGATGTCTTGTTATTTAGAGGGATGTCTTAATATTTAGAGAGATGTCTTGTTATTTGAAGGGATGTCTTAATATTTAGAGGGATGTCTTGTTATTTAGAGGGATGTCTTGTTATTTAGAGGGATGTCTTGTTTTTTAAAGGGTTGTCTTGTTATTTGGAGGGATGTCTTAATATTTAGAGGGATGTCTTGGTATTTAGAGGGATGTCTTGTTATTTAGAGGGATGTCTTGTTATTTAGAGGGATGTCTTCTTATTTGGAGGGAAGTCTTGTTATTTGGAGGAATGTCTTGTTATTTAGAGGGATATCTTGTTATTTGGAGGGATGTCTTGTTATTTAGAGGGATGTCTTGCTATTTAGAGGGATGTCTTTTTATTTGGAGGGATGTCTTGTTATTTAGAGGGATGTCTTGTTATTTAGAGGAATGTCTTGTTATTTAAAAGGGATGTCTTGTTATTTAGAGGGACGTATTGTTATTTAGTGGGATGTCTTGTTATTTAGAGGGATGTCTTGTTATTTAGAGAGATGTCTTGTTATTTAAAGGGATGTCTTAATATTTAGAGGGATGTCTTGTTATTTAGAGGGATGTCTTAATATTTAGAGGGATGTCTTGTTATTACGAGGGATGTCTTAATATTTAGAGGGATGTCTTGTTATTTAGAGGGATGTCTTGTTTTTTAAAGGGTTTTCTTGTTATTTGGAGGGATGTCTTAATATTTAGAGGGATGTCTTGGTATTTGGAGGGATGTCTTGTTATTTAGAGGGATGTCTTAATATTTAGCGGAATGTCTAGTTTATTAGAGGGATGTCTTGTTATTTAGAGGGATGTCTTGTTATTTAGAGGGATGTCTTAATATTTGGAGGGATGTCTTGTTATTTAGAGGAATGTCTTAATATTTAGAGGGATGTCTTGTTTTTTAGAGGGTTGTCTTGTTATTTGGAGGGATGTCTTGTTATTTAGATTAATGTCTTAATATTTAGAGGGATGTCTTGTTTTTTAGAGGGATGTCTTGTTATTTAGAGGGATGTCTTGTTATTTAGAGGGATGTCTTGTTATTTAGAGGGATGTCTTGTTATTTAGAGGGATGTCTTGTTATTTGAAGGGATGTCTTAATATTTAGAGAGATGTCTTGTTATTTAGAGGGATGTCTTGTTATTTAGAGGGATGTCTTCATATTTGGAGGGATGTCTTCATATTTGGAGGGATGTCTTGTTATTTAGAGGGATGTCTTGTTATTTGGAGGGATGCTTGTTATTAAGAGGGATGTCTTATAATTTAGAGGGATGTCTTGTTATTTGGAGGTATGTCTTGTTATTTAGAGGGATGTCTTGTTATTTAGAGGGATGTCTTGGTATTTGGAGGGATGTCTAGTTATTTAGAGGGATGTCTTTTTATTTAGAGGGATGTCTTGTTATTTAGAGGGATGTCTTGGTATTTGGAGGGATGTCTAGTTATTTAGAGGGATGTCTTTTTATTTAGAGGGATGTCTTGTTATTTAGAGGGATGTCTTGTTATTTAGAGGGATGTCTTGTTATTTAGAGGGATGTCTTGTTATTTGAAGGGATGTCTTAATATTTAGAGGGATGTCTTGCTATTTTGAGGGATTTCTTGTTATTTGGAGGGATGTCTTGTTATTTAGAGGGATGTCTTGTTATTTAGAGGAATGTCTTGTTATTTAAAAGGGATGTCTTGTTATTTAGTGGGATGTCTTGTTATTTAGAGGGATGTCTTGTTATTTAGAGAGATGTCTTGTTATTTAAAGGGATGTCTTAATATTTAGAGGGATGTCTTGTTATTTGGAGGGATGTCTTAATATTTAGAGGGATGTCTTGTTATTTGGAGGGATGTCTTAATATTTAGAGGGATGTCTTGTTATTTAGAGGGATGTCTTGTTATTTAGAGAGATGTCTTGTTATTTAAAGGGATGTCTTAATATTTAGAGGGATGACTTGTTATTTAGAGGGATGTCTTAATATTTAGGGGGATGTCTTGTTATTTGAAGGGATGTCTTAATATTTAGAGGGATGTCTTATTATTTAGAGGGATGTCTTGTTATTTAGAGGGATGTCTTGTTTTTTAAAGGGTTGTCTTGTTATTTGGAGGGATGTCTTGGTATTTAGAGGGATGTCTTGTTATTTAGAGGGATGTCTTGTTATTTAGAAGGATGTCTTCTTATTTGGAGGGAAGTCTTGTTATTTGGAGGAATGTCTTGTTATTTAGAGGGATATCTTGTTATTTGGAGGGATGTCTTGTTATTTAGAGGGATGTCTTGCTATTTAGAGGGATGTCTTTTTATTTGGAGGGATGTCTTGTTATTTAGAGGGATGTCTTGTTATTTAGAGGAATGTCTTGTTATTTAAAAGGGATGTCTTGTTATTTAGAGGGACGTCTTGTTATTTAGTGGGATGTCTTGTTATTTAGAGGGATGTCTTGTTATTTAGAGGGATGTCTTGTTATTTAAAGGGATGTCTTAATATTTAGAGGGATGTCTTGTTATTTAGAGGGATGTCTTAATATTTAGAGGGATGTCTTGTTATTTGGAGGGATGTCTTAATATTTAGAGGGATGTCTTGTTATTTAGAGGGATGTCTTGTTATTTAGAGGGATGTCTTGTTTTTTAAAGGGTTTTCTTGTTATTTGGAGGGATGTCTTAATATTTAGAGGGATGTCTTGGTATTTGGAGGGATGTCTTGTTATTTAGAGGGATGTCTTAATATTTAGCGGAATGTCTAGTTTATTAGAGGGATGTCTTGTTATTTAGAGGGATGTCTTGTTATTTAGAGGGATGTCTTAATATTTGGAGGGATGTCTTGTTATTTAGAGGGATGTCTTAATATTTAGAGGGATGTCTTGTTTTTTAGTGGGATGTCTTGTTATTTAGAGGGATGTCTTGTTATTTGGAGAGATGTCTTTTTATTTAGAGGGATGTCTTGTTTTTTAGAGGGTTGTCTTGTTATTTGGAGGGATGTCTTGTTTTTTCGAGGGTTGTCTTGTAATTTAGATGGGATGTCTTGTTATTTAGAGGGATGTCTTAATATTTAGCGGAATGTCTTGTTTATTAGAGGGATGTCTTGCTATTTAGAGGGATGTCTTTTTATTTGGAGGGATGTCTTGTTATTTAGAGGGATGTCTTGTTATTTAGAGGAATGTCTTGTTATTTAAAAGGGATGTCTTGTTATTTAGAGGGATGTCTTGTTATTTAGTGGGATGTCTTGTTATTTAGAGGGATGTCTTGTTATTTAGAGAGATGTCTTGTTATTTAAAGGGATGTCTTAATATTTAGAGGGATGTCTTGTTATTTAGAGGGATGTCTTAATATTTAGCGGAATGTCTTGTTTATTAGAGGGATGTCTTGCTATTTAGAGGGATGTCTTTTTATTTGGAGGGATGTCTTGTTATTTAGAGGGATGTCTTGTTATTTAGAGGAATGTCTTGTTATTTAAAAGGGATGTCTTGTTATTTAGAGGGATGTCTTGTTATTTAGTGGGATGTCTTGTTATTTAGAGGGATGTCTTGTTATTTAGAGAGATGTCTTGTTATTTAAAGGGATGTCTTAATATTTAGAGGGATGTCTTGTTATTTAGAGGGATGTCTTAATATTTAGAGGGATGTCTTGTTATTTGAAGGGATGTCTTAATATTTAGAGGGATGTCTTGTTATTTAGAGGGATGTCTTGTTATTTAGAGGGATGTCTTGTTTTTTAAAGGGTTGTCTTGTTATTTGGAGAGTTGTCTTAATATTTAGAGGGATGTCTTGGTATTTAGAGGGATGTCTTGTTATTTAGAGGGATGTCTTAATATTTAGCGGAATGTCTAGTTTATTAGAGGGATGTCTTGTTATTTAGAGGGATGTCTTGTTATTTAGAGGGATGTCTTGTTTTTTAGAGGGTTGTCTTGTTATTTGGAGGGATGTCTTGTTTTTTAGAGGGTTGTGTTGTAATTTAGATGGGATGTCTTGTTATTTAGAGGGATGTCTTGTTATTTACAGGTATGTCTTGTTATTTAGAGGGATGTCTTAATATTTAGAGGAATGTCTTGTTATATAGATGGATGTCTTGTTATTTAGAGGGATGTCTTGATATTTAGAGGGATGTCTTGTTTTTTAGAGAGATGTCTTGTTATTTAGAGGGTTTTTTTGTTTTTTAGAGGGTTGTCTTGTTATTTGGAGGGATGTCTTGTTATTTAGATTGATGTCTTAATATTTAGAGGGATGTCTTGTTTTTTAGAGGGATGTCTTGTTATTTAGAGGGATGTCTTGTTATTTAGAGGGATGTCTTGTTATTTAGAGGGATGTCTTGTTATTTAGAGGGATGTCTTGTTATTTGAAGGGATGTCTTAATATTTAGAGAGATGTCTTGTTATTTAGAGGGATGTCTTGTTATTTAGAGGGATGTCTTGTTATTTAGAGGGATGTCTTCATATTTGGAGGGATATCTTGTTATTTAGAGGGATGTCTTGTTATTTAGAGGGATGTCTTAATATTTAGCGGAATGTCTAGTTTATTAGAGGGATGTCTTGTTATTTAGAGGGATGTCTTGTTATTTAGAGGGATGTCTTAATATTTGGAGGGATGTCTTGTTATTTAGAGGGATGTCTTAATATTTAGAGGGATGTCTTGTTTTTTAGTGGGATGTCTTGTTATTTAGAGGGATGTCTTGTTATTTGGAGAGATGTCTTTTTATTTAGAGGGATGTCTTGTTTTTTAGAGGGTTGTCTTGTTATTTGGAGGGATGTCTTATTTTTTAGAGGGTTGTCTTGGTATTTAGAGGGATGTCTTGTTATTTAGAGGGATGTCTTGTTATTTAGAGGGATGTCTTCTTATTTGGAGGGAAGTCTTGTTATTTGGAGGAATGTCTTGTTATTTAGAGGGATATCTTGTTATTTGGAGGGATGTCTTGTTATTTAGAGGGATGTCTTGCTATTTAGAGGGATGTCTTTTTATTTGGAGGGATGTCTTGTTATTTAGAGGGATGTCTTGTTATTTAGAGGAATGTCTTGTTATTTAAAAGGGATGTCTTGTTATTTAGAGGGACGTCTTGTTATTTAGTGGGATGTCTTGTTATTTAGAGGGATGTCTTGTTATTTAGAGAGATGTCTTGTTATTTAAAGGGATGTCTTAATATTTAGAGGGATGTCTTGTTATTTAGAGGAATGTCTTAATATTTAGAGGGATGTCTTGTTATTTGGAGGGATGTCTTAATATTTAGAGGGATGTCTTGTTATTTAGAGGGATGTCTTGTTATTTAGAGGGATGTCTTGTTTTTTAAAGGGTTGTCTTGTTATTTGGAGGGATGTCTTAATATTTAGAGGGATGTCTTGGTATTTGGAGGGATGTCTTGTTATTTAGAGGGATGTCTTAATATTTAGCGGAATGTCTAGTTTATTAGAGGGATGTCTTGTTATTTAGAGGGATGTCTTGTTATTTAGAGGGATGTCTTAATATTTGGAGGGATGTCTTGTTATTTAGAGGGATGTCTTATTTGTACAACCTTGTACAAACTTGTACACACTTGTACAAACTTGTACACACTTGTACAACCTTGTACACACTTGTACAAACTTGTACACACTTGTACAACCTTGTACACACTTGTACAACCTTGTACACACTTGTACAACCTCGTACACACTTGTACAACCTTGTACACACTTGTACAACCTTGTACACAATTGTAAAACCTTGTACACACTTGTACAACCTTGTACACACTTGTACACCCTTGTACACACTTGTACAAAATTTTACATTCTTGTACATACTTGTACACCCTTGTACACACTTGTACAACCTTGTACAAACCTGTACACCCTTGTACACACTTGTACAAGCTTGTACACACTTGTACAAGCTTGTACACACTTGTACAAGCTTGTACACACTTGTACACCCTTGTACAAACTTATGCACCCTTGAACACTTTTGTACACCCTTGTACACATTTGTACAACCTTGTACAAACTTAAACACACTTGTACAAACATGTACACACTTGAACAACCTTGTACACACTTGTACAACCTTGTACACACTTGTACAAGCTTGTATACACTTGTACAACCTTGTACACACTTGTACAACCTTGTACACACTTGTACAAGCTTGTACACACTTGTACAACCTTGTACACACTTGTACAACCTTTTACACAATTGTAAAACCTTGTACACACTTGTACATTCTTGTACAAACTTGTACTTACTTGTACAACCTTGTACAAACTTGTACACACTTGTACAAACTTTTACATCCTTGTATACATTTGTACACCCTTGTACACACTTGTACAACCTTGTACAAACCTGTACACCCTTGTACACACTTGTACAAGCTTGTACACGATTGTACACCCTTGTACACACTTGTGCACCCTTGTACACACTTGTACACCCTTGTACACACATGTACAACCTTTTACAAACTTGTACACACTTGTACAAACTTGTACATTCTTGTACATACTTGTACACCCTTGTAAACACTTGTACAAAATTGTACAAACCTGTACACCCTTGTACACACTTGTACAAGCTTGTACACACTTGTACAAGCTTGTACACACTTGTACACCCTTGTACAAACTTGTGCACCCTTGTACACTTTTGTACACCCTTGTATACATTTGTACAAACTTGTACATACTTGTACACACTTGTACAAACTTGTACACACTTGTACAAACTTGTACACTCTTGTACACACTTGTACAACCTTGTACACACTTGTACAACCTTGTACACACTTGTACAACCTTGTACAAACCTGTACACCCTTGTACACACTTGTACAAGCTTGTACACGATTGTACACTCTTGTACACACTTGTGCAACCTTGTACACACTTGTACAACCTTGTACACACTTGTACAACCTTGTACACACTTGTTCAAGCTTGTACACACTTGTACAACCTTGTACACACTTGTACACCCTTGTACACACTTGTACAACCTTTTACAAACTTGTACACACCTGTACAAAATTGTACATTCTTGTACATACTTGTACACCCTTGTACACACTTGTACAACCTTGTACAAACCTGTACACCCTTGTACACACTTGTACAAGCTTGTACACACTTGTACAAGCTTGTACACACTTGTACACCCTTGTACAAACTTGTGCACCCTTGTACACTTTTGTACACCCTTGTACACATTTGTACAACCTTGTACAAACTTGTACACACTTGTACAAACTTGTACACACTTGTACAAACTTGTGTACACTTGTACAACCTTGTACACACTTGTACAACCTTGTACACACTTGTACAACCCTGTACACACTTGTACAACCTCGTACACACTTGTACAACCTTGTACACACTTGTACAACCTTGTACACAATTGTAAAACCTTGTACACACTTGTACAACCTTGTACACACTTGTACACCCTTGTACACACTTGTACATAATTTTACATTCTTGTACATACTTGTACACCCTTGTACACACTTGTACAACCTTGTACAAACCTGAACACCCTTGTACACACTTGTACAAGCTTGTACACACTTGTACACCCTTGTACAAACTTGTGCACCCTTGAACACTTTTGTACACCCTTGTACACATTTGTACAACCTTGTACAAACTTAAACACACTTGTACAAACATGTACACACTTGAACAACCTTGTACACACTTGTACAACCTTGTACACACTTGTTCAAGCTTGTACACACTTGTACAACCTTGTACACACTTGTACAACCTTGTACACACTTGTACAAGCTTGTACACACTTGTACAACCTTGTACACACTTGTACAACCTTTTACACAATTGTAAAACCTTGTACACACTTGTACATTCTTGTACAAACTTGTACTTACTTGTACAACCTTGTACAAACTTGTACACACTTGTACAAACTTTTACATCCTTGTATACATTTGTACACCCTTGTACACACTTGTACAACCTTGTACAAACCTGTACACCCTTGTACACACTTGTACAAGCTTGTACACGATTGTACACCCTTGTACACACTTGTGCACCCTTGTACACACTTGTACACCCTTGTACACACATGTACAACCTTTTACAAACTTGTACACACTTGTACAAACTTGTACATTCTTGTACATACTTGTACACCCTTGTAAACACTTGTACAAAATTGTACAAACCTGTACGACCTTGTACACACTTGTACAAGCTTGTACACACTTGTACACCCTTGTACAAACTTGTGCACCCTTGTACACTTTTGTACACCCTTGTATACATTTGTACAAACTTGTACAAACTTGTACACACTTGTACAAACTTGTACACACTTGTACAAACTTGTACACCCTTGTACACACTTGTACAACCTTGTACACACTTGTACAACCTTGTACACACCTGTACAACCTTGTACAAACCTGTACACCCTTGTACACACTTGTACAAGCTTGTACACGATTGTACACTCTTGTACACACTTGTGCAACCTTGTACACACTTGTACAACCTTGTACACACTTGTTCAAGCTTGTACACACTTGTACAACCTTGTACACACTTGTACACCCTTGTACACACTTGTACACCCTTGTACACACTTGTACACACTTGTACAAAATTGTACATTCTTGTACATACTTGTACACCCTTGTACACACTTGTACAACCTTGTACAAACCTGTACACCCTTGTACACACTTGTACAAGCTTGTACACACTTGTACAAGCTTGTACACACTTGTACAAGCTTGTACACACTTGTACAAGCTTGTACACACTTGTACACCCTTGTACAAACTTGTGCACCCTTGTACACTTTTGTACACCCTTGTACACATTTGTACAACCTTGTACAAACTTGTACACACTTGTACAAACTTGTACACACTTGTACAAACTTGTGTACACTTGTACAACCTTGTACACACTTGTACAACCTTGTACACACTTGTACAACCTTGTACACACTTGTACAACCTTGTACACACTTGTACAACCTCGTACACACTTGTACAACCTTGTACACACTTGTACAACCTTGTACACAATTGTAAAACCTTGTACACACTTGTAAAACCTTGTACACACTTGTACACCCTTGTACACACTTGTACAAAATTTTACATTCTTGTACATACTTGTACACCCTTGTACACACTTGTACAACCTTGTACAAACCTGTACACCCTTGTACACACTTGTACAAGCTTGTACACACTTGTACAAGCTTGTACACACTTGTACAAGCTTGTACACACTTGTACACCCTTGTACAAACTTGTGCACCCTTGAACACTTTTGTACACCCTTGTACACATTTGTACAACCTTGTACAAACTTAAACACACTTGTACAAACATGTACACACTTGAACAACCTTGTACACACTTGTACAAGCTTGTACACACTTGTACAAGCTTGTACACACTTGTACAAGCTTGTACACACTTGTACAACCTTGTACACACTTGTACAACCTTGTACACACTTGTACAAGCTTGTACACACTTGTACAACCTTGTACACACTTGTACAACCTTTTAAACAATTGTAAAACCTTGTACACACTTGTACATTCTTGTACAAACTTGTACTTACCTGTACAACCTTGTTCAAACTTGTACACACTTGTACAAACTTTTACATCCTTGTATACATTTGTACACCCTTGTACACACTTGTACAACCTTGTACAAACCTGTACACCCTTGTACACACTTGTACAAGCTTGTACACGATTGTACACCCTTGTACACACTTGTGCACCCTTGTACACACTTGTACACCCTTGTACACACATGTACAACCTTTTACAAACTTGTACACACTTGTACAAACTTGTACATTCTTGTACATACTTGTACACCCTTGTAAACACTTGTACAAAATTGTACAAACCTGTACACCCTTGTACACACTTGTACAAGCTTGTACACACTTGTACAAGCTTGTACACACTTGTACACCCTTGTACAAACTTGTGCACCCTTGTACACTTTTGTACACCCTTGTATACATTTGTACAAACTTGTACAAACTTGTACACACTTGTACAAACTTGTACACACTTGTACAAACTTGTACACCCTTGTACACACTTGTACAACCTTGTACACACTTGTACAACCTTGTACAAACCTGTACACCCTTGTACACACTTGTACAAGCTTGTACACGATTGTACACTCTTTTACACACTTGTGCAACCTTGTACACACTTGTACAACCTTGTACACACTTGTACAACCTTGTACACACTTGTTCAAGCTTGTACACACTTGTACAACCTTGTACACACTTGTACACCCTTGTACACACTTGTACAACCTTTTACAAACTTGTACACACTTGTAAAAAATTGTACATTCTTGTACATACTTGTACACCCTTGTACACACTTGTACAACCTTGTACAAACCTGTACACCCTTGTACACACTTGTACAAGCTTGTACACACTTGTACACCCTTGTACAAACTTGTGCACCCTTGTACACTTTTGTACACCCTTGTACACATTTGTACAACCTTGTACAAACTTGTACACACTTGTACAAACTTGTACACACTTGTACAAACTTGTGTACACTTGTACAACCTTGTACACACTTGTACAACCTTGTACACACTTGTACAACCTTGTACACACTTGTACAACCTCGTACACACTTGTACAACCTTGTACACACTTGTACAACCTTGTACACAATTGTAAAACCTTGTACACACTTGTACAACATTGTACACACTTGTACACCCTTGTACACACTTGTACAAAATTTTACATTCTTGTACATACTTGTACACCCTTGTACACACTTGTACAACCTTGTACAAACCTGTACACCCTTGTACACACTTGTACAAGCTTGTACACACTTGTACACCCTTGTACAAACTTGTGCACCCTTGAACACTTTTGTACACCCTTGTACACATTTGTACAACCTTGTACAAACTTAAACACACTTGTACAAACATGTACACACTTGAACAACCTTGTACACACTTGTACAACCTTGTACACACTTGTACAACCTTGTACACACTTGTACAAGCTTGTACACACTTGTACAACCTTTACACACTTGTACAACCTTGTACACACTTGTACAAGCTTGTACACACTTGTACAACCTTGTGCACACTTGTACAACCTTTTACACAATTGTAAAACCTTGTACACACTTGTACATTCTTGTACAAACTTGTACTTACTTGTACAACCTTGTACAAACTTGTACACACTTGTACAAACTTTTACATCCTTGTATACATTTGTACACCCTTGTACACACTTGTACAACCTTGTACAAACCTGTACACCCTTGTACACACTTGTACAAGCTTGTACACGATTGTACACCCTTGTACACACTTGTGCACCCTTGTACACACTTGTACACCCTTGTACACACATGTACAACCTTTTACAAACATGTACACACTTGTACAAACTTGTACATTCTTGTACATACTTGTACACCCTTGTAAACACTTGTACAAAAATGTACAAACCTGTACACCCTTGTACACACTTGTACAAGCTTGTACACACTTGTACAAGCTTGTACACACTTGTACACCCTTGTAAAAACTTGTGCACCCTTGTACACTTTTGTACACCCTTGTATACATTTGTACAAACTTGTACAAACTTGTACACACTTGTACAAACTTGTACAAGCTTGTACACACTTGTACAACCTTGTACACACTTGTACAACCTTGTACACACTTGTTCAAGCTTGTACACACTTGTACAACCTTGTACACACTTGTACACCCTTGTACACACTTGTACAACCTTTTACAAACTTGTACACACTTGTACAAAATTGTACATTCTTGTACATACTTGTACACCCTTGTACACACTTGTACAACCTTGTACAAACCTGTACACCCTTGTACACACTTGTAAAAGCTTGTACACACTTGTACAAGCTTGTACACACTTGTACAAGCTTGTACACACTTGTACACCCTTGTACAAACTTGTGCACCCTTGTGCACATTTGTACACCCTTGTACACATTTGTACAACCTTGTACAAACTTGTACACACTTGTACAAACTTGTACACACTTGTACAAACTTGTGTACACTTGTACAACCTTGTACACACTTGTACAACCTTGTACACACTTGTACAACCTTGTACACACTTGTACAACCTCGTACACACTTGTACAACCTCGTACACACTTGTACAACCTTGTACACACTTGTACAACCTTGTACACAATTGTAAAACCTTGTACACACTTTTACAACCTTGTACACACTTGTACACCCTTGTACACACTTGTACAAAATTTTACATTCTTGTACATACTTGTACACCCTTGTACACACTTGTACAACCTTGTACAAACCTGTACACCCTTGTACACACTTGTACAAGCTTGTACACACTTGTACAAGCTTGTACACACTTGTACAAGCTTGTACACACTTGTACACCCTTGTACAAACCTGTGCACCCTTGTACACTTTTGTACACCCTTGTATACATTTGTACAAACTTGTACAAACTTGTACACACTTGTACAAACTTGTACACCCTTGTACACACTTGTACAACCTTGTACACACTTGTACAACCTTGTACAAACCTGTACACCCTTGTACACACTTGTACAAGCTTGTACACGATTGTACATTCTTGTACATACTTGTACACCCTTGTAAACACTTGTACAAAATTGTACAAACCTGTACACCCTTGTACACACTTGTACAAGCTTGTACACACTTGTACAAGCTTGTACACACTTGTACAAGCTTGTACACACTTGTACACCCTTGTACAAACTTGTGCACCCTTGTACACTTTTGTACACCCTTGTATACATTTGTACAAACTTGTACAAACTTGTACACACTTGTACAAACTTGTACACACTTGTACAAACTTGTACACCCTTGTACACACTTGTACAACCTTGTACACACTTGTACAACCTTGTACAAACCTGTACACCCTTGTACACACTTGTACAAGCTTGTACACGATTGTACACTCTTGTACACACTTGTGCAAGCTTGTACACACTTGTACACCCTTGTACAAACTTGTGCACCCTTGTACACTTTTGTACACCCTTGTATACATTTGTACAAACTTGTACAAACTTGTACACACTTGTACAAACTTGTACACACTTGTACAAACTTGTACACCCTTGTACACACTTGTACAACCTTGTACACACTTGTACAACCTTGTACAAACCTGTACACCCTTGTACACACTTGTACAAGCTTGTACACGATTGTACACTCTTGTACACACTTGTGCAACCTTGTACACACTTGTACAACCTTGTACACACTTGTACAACCTTGTACACACTTGTTCAAGCTTGTACACACTTGTACAACCTTGTACACACTTGTACACCCTTGTACACACTTGTACAACCTTTTACAAACTTGTACACACTTGTACAAAATTTTACATTCTTGTACATACTTGTACACCCTTGTACACACTTGTACAACCTTGTACAAACCTGTACACCCTTGTACACACTTGTACAAGCTTGTACACACTTGTACAAGCTTGTACACACTTGTACACCCTTGTACAAACTTGTGCACCCTTGTACACTTTTGTACACCCTTGTACACATTTGTACAACCTTGTACAAACTTGTACACACTTGTACAAACCTGTACACCCTTGTACACACTTGTACAAGCTTGTACACGATTGTACACCCTTGTACACACTTGTGCACCCTTGTACACACTTGTACACCCTTGTACACACATGTACAACCTTTTACAAACTTGTACACAATTGTACAAACTTGTACAT
Source organism: Macrosteles quadrilineatus (assembly GCF_028750875.1). NCBI lineage: Eukaryota > Metazoa > Arthropoda > Insecta > Hemiptera > Cicadellidae > Macrosteles > Macrosteles quadrilineatus. The sequence goes on along the minus strand of NW_026542772.1, from coordinate 29,495 downwards.
TCTTGTACATACTTGTACACCCTTGTAAACACTTGTACAAAATTGTACAAACCTGTACGACCTTGTACACACTTGTACAAGCTTGTACACACTTGTACACCCTTGTACAAACTTGTGCACCCTTGTACACTTTTGTACACCCTTGTATACATTTGTACAAACTTGTACAAACTTGTACACACTTGTACAAACTTGTACACACTTGTACAAACTTGTACACCCTTGTACACACTTGTACAACCTTGTACACACTTGTACAACCTTGTACACACCTGTACAACCTTGTACAAACCTGTACACCCTTGTACACACTTGTACAAGCTTGTACACGATTGTACACTCTTGTACACACTTGTGCAACCTTGTACACACTTGTACAACCTTGTACACACTTGTTCAAGCTTGTACACACTTGTACAACCTTGTACACACTTGTACACCCTTGTACACACTTGTACACCCTTGTACACACTTGTACACACTTGTACAAAATTGTACATTCTTGTACATACTTGTACACCCTTGTACACACTTGTACAACCTTGTACAAACCTGTACACCCTTGTACACACTTGTACAAGCTTGTACACACTTGTACAAGCTTGTACACACTTGTACAAGCTTGTACACACTTGTACAAGCTTGTACACACTTGTACACCCTTGTACAAACTTGTGCACCCTTGTACACTTTTGTACACCCTTGTACACATTTGTACAACCTTGTACAAACTTGTACACACTTGTACAAACTTGTACACACTTGTACAAACTTGTACACACTTGTACAAACTTGTGTACACTTGTACAACCTTGTACAACCTTGTACACACTTGTACAACCTTGTACACACTTGTACAACCTTGTACACACTTGTACAACCTCGTACACACTTGTACAACCTTGTACACACTTGTACAACCTTGTACACAATTGTAAAACCTTGTACACACTTGTACAACCTTGTACACACTTGTACACCCTTGTACACACTTGTACAAAATTTTACATTCTTGTACATACTTGTACACCCTTGTACACACTTGTACAACCTTGTACAAACCTGTACACCCTTGTACACACTTGTACAAGCTTGTACACACTTGTACAAGCTTGTACACACTTGTACAAGCTTGTACACACTTGTACACCCTTGTACAAACTTGTGCACCCTTGAACACTTTTGTACACCCTTGTACACATTTGTACAACCTTGTACAAACTTAAACACACTTGTACAAACATGTACACACTTGAACAACCTTGTACACACTTGTACAAGCTTGTACACACTTGTACAAGCTTGTACACACTTGTACAAGCTTGTACACACTTGTACAACCTTGTACACACTTGTACAACCTTGTACACACTTGTACAAGCTTGTACACACTTGTACAACCTTGTACACACTTGTACAACCTTTTAAACAATTGTAAAACCTTGTACACACTTGTACATTCTTGTACAAACTTGTACTTACCTGTACAACCTTGTTCAAACTTGTACACACTTGTACAAACTTTTACATCCTTGTATACATTTGTACACCCTTGTACACACTTGTACAACCTTGTACAAACCTGTACACCCTTGTACACACTTGTACAAGCTTGTACACGATTGTACACCCTTGTACACACTTGTGCACCCTTGTACACACTTGTACACCCTTGTACACACATGTACAACCTTTTACAAACTTGTACACACTTGTACAAACTTGTACATTCTTGTACATACTTGTACACCCTTGTAAACACTTGTACAAAATTGTACAAACCTGTACACCCTTGTACACACTTGTACAAGCTTGTACACACTTGTACAAGCTTGTACACACTTGTACACCCTTGTACAAACTTGTGCACCCTTGTACACTTTTGTACACCCTTGTATACATTTGTACAAACTTGTACAAACTTGTACACACTTGTACAAACTTGTACACACTTGTACAAACTTGTACACCCTTGTACACACTTGTACAACCTTGTACACACTTGTACAACCTTGTACAAACCTGTACACCCTTGTACACACTTGTACAAGCTTGTACACGATTGTACACTCTTTTACACACTTGTGCAACCTTGTACACACTTGTACAACCTTGTACACACTTGTACAACCTTGTACACACTTGTTCAAGCTTGTACACACTTGTACAACCTTGTACACACTTGTACACCCTTGTACACACTTGTACAACCTTTTACAAACTTGTACACACTTGTAAAAAATTGTACATTCTTGTACATACTTGTACACCCTTGTACACACTTGTACAACCTTGTACAAACCTGTACACCCTTGTACACACTTGTACAAGCTTGTACACACTTGTACACTCTTGTACAAACTTGTGCACCCTTGTACACTTTTGTACACCCTTGTACACATTTGTACAACCTTGTACAAACTTGTACACACTTGTACAAACTTGTACACACTTGTACAAACTTGTGTACACTTGTACAACCTTGTACACACTTGTACAACCTTGTACACACTTGTACAACCTTGTACACACTTGTACAACCTCGTACACACTTGTACAACCTTGTACACACTTGTACAACCTTGTACACAATTGTAAAACCTTGTACACACTTGTACAACATTGTACACACTTGTACACCCTTGTACACACTTGTACAAAATTTTACATTCTTGTACATACTTGTACACCCTTGTACACACTTGTACAACCTTGTACAAACCTGTACACCCTTGTACACACTTGTACAAGCTTGTACACACTTGTACACCCTTGTACAAACTTGTGCACCCTTGAACACTTTTGTACACCCTTGTACACATTTGTACAACCTTGTACAAACTTAAACACACTTGTACAAACATGTACACACTTGAACAACCTTGTACACACTTGTACAACCTTGTACACACTTGTACAAGCTTGTACACACTTGTACAACCTTTACACACTTGTACAACCTTGTACACACTTGTACAAACTTGTGCACCCTTGTACACTTTTGTACACCCTTGTATACATTTGTACAAACTTGTACAAACTTGTACACACTTGTACAAACTTGTACACACTTGTACAAACTTGTACACCCTTGTACACACTTGTACAACCTTGTACACACTTGTACAACCTTGTACAAACCTGTACACCCTTGTACACACTTGTACAAGCTTGTACACGATTGTACACTCTTGTACACACTTGTGCAAGCTTGTACACACTTGTACACCCTTGTACAAACTTGTGCACCCTTGTACACTTTTGTACACCCTTGTATTTATTTGTACAAACTTGTACAAACTTGTACACACTTGTACAAACTTGTACACACTTGTACAAACTTGTACACCCTTGTACACACTTGTACAACCTTGTACACACTTGTACAACCTTGTACAAACCTGTACACCCTTGTACACACTTGTACAAGCTTGTACACGATTGTACACTCTTGTACACACTTGTGCAACCTTGTACACACTTGTACAACCTTGTACACACTTGTACAACCTTGTACACACTTGTTCAAGCTTGTACACACTTGTACAACCTTGTACACACTTGTACACCCTTGTACACACTTGTACAACCTTTTACAAACTTGTACACACTTGTACAAAATTTTACATTCTTGTACATACTTGTACACCCTTGTACACACTTGTACAACCTTGTACAAACCTGTACACCCTTGTACACACTTGTACAAGCTTGTACACACTTGTACAAGCTTGTACACACTTGTACACCCTTGTACAAACTTGTGCACCCTTGTACACTTTTGTACACCCTTGTACACATTTGTACAACCTTGTACAAACTTGTACACACTTGTACAAACCTGTACACCCTTGTACACACTTGTACAAGCTTGTACACGATTGTACACCCTTGTACACACTTGTGCACCCTTGTACACACTTGTACACCCTTGTACACACATGTACAACCTTTTACAAACTTGTACACAATTGTACAAACTTGTACATTCTTGTACATACTTGTACACCCTTGTAAACACTTGTACAAAATTGTACAAACCTGTACGACCTTGTACACACTTGTACAAGCTTGTACACACTTGTACACCCTTGTACAAACTTGTGCACCCTTGTACACTTTTGTACACCCTTGTATACATTTGTACAAACTTGTACAAACTTGTACACACTTGTACAAACTTGTACACACTTGTACAAACTTGTACACCCTTGTACACACTTGTACAACCTTGTACACACTTGTACAACCTTGTACACACCTGTACAACCTTGTACAAACCTGTACACCCTTGTACACACTTGTACAAGCTTGTACACGATTGTACACTCTTGTACACACTTGTGCAACCTTGTACACACTTGTACAACCTTGTACACACTTGTTCAAGCTTGTACACACTTGTACAACCTTGTACACACTTGTACACCCTTGTACACACTTGTACACCCTTGTACACACTTGTACACACTTGTACAAAATTGTACATTCTTGTACATACTTGTACACCCTTGTACACACTTGTACACCCTTGTACAAACTTGTGCACCCTTGTACACACTTGTACAAGCTTGTACACACTTGTACACCCTTGTACAAACTTGTGCACCCTTGAACACTTTTGTACACCCTTGTACACATTTGTACAACCTTGTACAAACTTAAACACACTTGTACAAACATGTACACACTTGAACAACCTTGTACACACTTGTACAACCTTGTACACACTTGTACAAGCTTGTACACACTTGTACAACCTTTACACACTTGTACAACCTTGTACACACTTGTACAAACTTGTGCACCCTTGTACACTTTTGTACACCCTTGTATACATTTGTACAAACTTGTACAAACTTGTACACACTTGTACAAACTTGTACACACTTGTACAAACTTGTACACCCTTGTACACACTTGTACAACCTTGTACACACTTGTACAACCTTGTACAAACCTGTACACCCTTGTACACACTTGTACAAGCTTGTACACGATTGTACACTCTTGTACACACTTGTGCAAGCTTGTACACACTTGTACACCCTTGTACAAACTTGTGCACCCTTGTACACTTTTGTACACCCTTGTATACATTTGTACAAACTTGTACAAACTTGTACACACTTGTACAAACTTGTACACACTTGTACAAACTTGTACACCCTTGTACACACTTGTACAACCTTGTACACACTTGTACAACCTTGTACAAACCTGTACACCCTTGTACACACTTGTACAAGCTTGTACACGATTGTACACTCTTGTACACACTTGTGCAACCTTGTACACACTTGTACAACCTTGTACACACTTGTACAACCTTGTACACACTTGTTCAAGCTTGTACACACTTGTACAACCTTGTACACACTTGTACACCCTTGTACACACTTGTACAACCTTTTACAAACTTGTACACACTTGTACAAAATTTTACATTCTTGTACATACTTGTACACCCTTGTACACACTTGTACAACCTTGTACAAACCTGTACACCCTTGTACACACTTGTACAAGCTTGTACACACTTGTACAAGCTTGTACACACTTGTACACCCTTGTACAAACTTGTGCACCCTTGTACACTTTTGTACACCCTTGTACACATTTGTACAACCTTGTACAAACTTGTACACACTTGTACAAACCTGTACACCCTTGTACACACTTGTACAAGCTTGTACACGATTGTACACCCTTGTACACACTTGTGCACCCTTGTACACACTTGTACACCCTTGTACACACATGTACAACCTTTTACAAACTTGTACACAATTGTACAAACTTGTACATTCTTGTACATACTTGTACACCCTTGTAAACACTTGTACAAAATTGTACAAACCTGTACGACCTTGTACACACTTGTACAAGCTTGTACACACTTGTACACCCTTGTACAAACTTGTGCACCCTTGTACACTTTTGTACACCCTTGTATACATTTGTACAAACTTGTACAAACTTGTACACACTTGTACAAACTTGTACACACTTGTACAAACTTGTACACCCTTGTACACACTTGTACAACCTTGTACACACTTGTACAACCTTGTACACACCTGTACAACCTTGTACAAACCTGTACACCCTTGTACACACTTGTACAAGCTTGTACACGATTGTACACTCTTGTACACACTTGTGCAACCTTGTACACACTTGTACAACCTTGTACACACTTGTTCAAGCTTGTACACACTTGTACAACCTTGTACACACTTGTACACCCTTGTACACACTTGTACACCCTTGTACACACTTGTACACACTTGTACAAAATTGTACATTCTTGTACATACTTGTACACCCTTGTACACACTTGTACACCCTTGTACAAACTTGTGCACCCTTGAACACTTTTGTACACCCTTGTACACACTTGTACACCCTTGTACAAACTTGTGCACCCTTGTACACTTTTGTACACCCTTGTATACATTTGTACAAACTTGTACAAACTTGTACACACTTGTACAAACTTGTACACACTTGTACAAACTTGTACACCCTTGTACAAACTTGTGCACCCTTGTACACTTTTGTACACCCTTGTACACATTTGTACAACCTTGTACAAACTTGTACACACTTGTACAAACTTGTACACACTTGTACAAACTTGTACACACTTGTACAAACTTGTGTACACTTGTACAACCTTGTACACACTTGTACAACCTTGTACACACTTGTACAACCTTGTACACACTTGTACAACCTTGTACACACTTGTACAACCTCGTACACACTTGTACAACCTTGTACACACTTGTACAACCTTGTACACAATTGTAAAACCTTGTACACACTTGTACAACCTTGTACACACTTGTACACCCTTGTACACACTTGTACAAAATTTTACATTCTTGTACATACTTGTACACCCTTGTACACACTTGTACAACCTTGTACAAACCTGTACACCCTTGTACACACTTGTACAAGCTTGTACACACTTGTACAAGCTTGTACACACTTGTACAAGCTTGTACACACTTGTACACCCTTGTACAAACTTGTGCACCCTTGAACACTTTTGTGCACCCTTGAACACTTTTGTACACCCTTGTACACACTTGTACAAGCTTGTACACACTTGTACAAGCTTGTACACACTTGTACAAGCTTGTACACACTTGTACACCCTTGTACAAACTTGTGCACCCTTGAACACTTTTGTACACCCTTGTACACACTTGTACACCCTTGTACAAACTTGTGCACCCTTGTACACTTTTGTACACCCTTGTATACATTTGTACAAACTTGTACAAACTTGTACACACTTGTACAAACTTGTACACACTTGTACAAACTTGTACACCCTTGTACACACTTGTACAACCTTGTACACACTTGTACAACCTTGTACACACCTGTACAACCTTGTACAAACCTGTACACCCTTGTACACACTTGTACAAGCTTGTACACGATTGTACACTCTTGTACACACTTGTGCAACCTTGTACACACTTGTACAACCTTGTACACACTTGTTCAAGCTTGTACACACTTGTACAACCTTGTACACACTTGTACACCCTTGTACACACTTGTACACCCTTGTACACACTTGTACACACTTGTACAAAATTGTACATTCTTGTACATACTTGTACACCCTTGTACACACTTGTACAACCTTGTACAAACCTGTACACCCTTGTACACACTTGTACAAGCTTGTACACACTTGTAAAAGCTTGTACACACTTGTACAACCTTTTAAACAATTGTAAAACCTTGTACACACTTGTACATTCTTGTACAAACTTGTACTTACCTGTACAACCTTGTTCAAACTTGTACACACTTGTACAAACTTTTACATCCTTGTATACATTTGTACACCCTTGTACACACTTGTACAACCTTGTACAAACCTGTACACCCTTGTACACACTTGTACAAGCTTGTACACGATTGTACACCCTTGTACACACTTGTGCACCCTTGTACACACTTGTACACCCTTGTACACACATGTACAACCTTTTACAAACTTGTACACACTTGTACAAACTTGTACATTCTTGTACATACTTGTACACCCTTGTAAACACTTGTACAAAATTGTACAAACCTGTACACCCTTGTACACACTTGTACAAGCTTGTACACACTTGTACAAGCTTGTACACACTTGTACACCCTTGTACAAACTTGTGCACCCTTGTACACTTTTGTACACCCTTGTATACATTTGTACAAACTTGTACAAACTTGTACACACTTGTACAAACTTGTACACACTTGTACAAACTTGTACACCCTTGTACACACTTGTACAACCTTGTACACACTTGTACAACCTTGTACAAACCTGTACACCCTTGTACACACTTGTACAAGCTTGTACACGATTGTACACTCTTTTACACACTTGTGCAACCTTGTACACACTTGTACAACCTTGTACACACTTGTACAACCTTGTACACACTTGTTCAAGCTTGTACACACTTGTACAACCTTGTACACACTTGTACACCCTTGTACACACTTGTACAACCTTTTACAAACTTGTACACACTTGTAAAAAATTGTACATTCTTGTACATACTTGTACACCCTTGTACACACTTGTACAACCTTGTACAAACCTGTACACCCTTGTACACACTTGTACAAGCTTGTACACACTTGTACACCCTTGTACAAACTTGTGCACCCTTGTACACTTTTGTACACCCTTGTACACATTTGTACAACCTTGTACAAACTTGTACACACTTGTACAAACTTGTACACACTTGTACAAACTTGTGTACACTTGTACAACCTTGTACACACTTGTACAACCTTGTACACACTTGTACAACCTTGTACACACTTGTACAACCTCGTACACACTTGTACAACCTTGTACACACTTGTACAACCTTGTACACAATTGTAAAACCTTGTACACACTTGTACAACATTGTACACACTTGTACACCCTTGTACACACTTGTACAAAATTTTACATTCTTGTACATACTTGTACACCCTTGTACACACTTGTACAAGCTTGTACACACTTGTACACCCTTGTACACACTTGTACAAGCTTGTACACACTTGTACACCCTTGTACAAACTTGTGCACCCTTGAACACTTTTGTACACCCTTGTACACATTTGTACAACCTTGTACAAACTTAAACACACTTGTACAAACATGTACACACTTGAACAACCTTGTACACACTTGTACAACCTTGTACACACTTGTACAAGCTTGTACACACTTGTACAACCTTTACACACTTGTACAACCTTGTACACACTTGTACAAGCTTGTACACACTTGTACAACCTTGTGCACACTTGTACAACCTTTTACACAATTGTAAAACCTTGTACACACTTGTACATTCTTGTACAAACTTGTACTTACTTGTACAACCTTGTACAAACTTGTACACACTTGTACAAACTTTTACATCCTTGTATACATTTGTACACCCTTGTACACACTTGTACAACCTTGTACAAACCTGTACACCCTTGTACACACTTGTACAAGCTTGTACACGATTGTACACCCTTGTACACACTTGTGCACCCTTGTACACACTTGTACACCCTTGTACACACATGTACAACCTTTTACAAACATGTACACACTTGTACAAACTTGTACATTCTTGTACATACTTGTACACCCTTGTAAACACTTGTACAAAAATGTACAAACCTGTACACCCTTGTACACACTTGTACAAGCTTGTACACACTTGTACAAGCTTGTACACACTTGTACACCCTTGTAAAAACTTGTGCACCCTTGTACACTTTTGTACACCCTTGTATACATTTGTACAAACTTGTACAAACTTGTACACACTTGTACAAACTTGTACACACTTGTACAAACTTGTACACCCTTGTACACACTTGTACAACCTTGTACACACTTGTAAAACCTTGTACAAACCTGTACACCCTTGTACACACTTGTACAAGCTTGTACACGCTTGTACACTCTTGTACACACTTGTGCAACCTTGTACACACTTGTACAACCTTGTACACACTTGTACAACCTTGTACACACTTGTTCAAGCTTGTACACACTTGTACAACCTTGTACACATTTGTACACCCTTGTACACACTTGTACAACCTTTTACAAACTTGTACACACTTGTACAAAATTGTACATTCTTGTACATACTTGTACACCCTTGTACACACTTGTACAACCTTGTACAAACCTGTACACCCTTGTACACACTTGTAAAAGCTTGTACACACTTGTACAAGCTTGTACACACTTGTACAAGCTTGTACACACTTGTACACCCTTGTACAAACTTGTGCACCCTTGTGCACATTTGTACACCCTTGTACACATTTGTACAACCTTGTACAAACTTGTACACACTTGTACAAACTTGTACACACTTGTACAAACTTGTGTACACTTGTACAACCTTGTACACACTTGTACAACCTTGTACACACTTGTACAACCTTGTACACACTTGTACAACCTCGTACACACTTGTACAACCTCGTACACACTTGTACAACCTTGTACACACTTGTACAACCTTGTACACAATTGTAAAACCTTGTACACACTTTTACAACCTTGTACACACTTGTACACCCTTGTACACACTTGTACAAAATTTTACATTCTTGTACATACTTGTACACCCTTGTACACACTTGTACAACCTTGTACAAACCTGTACACCCTTGTACACACTTGTACAAGCTTGTACACACTTGTACAAGCTTGTACACACTTGTACACCCTTGTACAAACTTGTGCACCCTTGTACACTTTTGTACACCCTTGTATACATTTGTACAAACTTGTACAAACTTGTACACACTTGTACAAACTTGTACACCCTTGTACACACTTGTACAACCTTGTACACACTTGTACAACCTTGTACAAACCTGTACACCCTTGTACACACTTGTACAAGCTTGTACACGATTGTACATTCTTGTACATACTTGTACACCCTTGTAAACACTTGTACAAAATTGTACAAACCTGTACACCCTTGTACACACTTGTACAAGCTTGTACACACTTGTACAAGCTTGTACACACTTGTACAAGCTTGTACACACTTGTACAAGCTTGTACACACTTGTACAAGCTTGTACACACTTGTACACCCTTGTACAAACTTGTGCACCCTTGTACACTTTTGTACACCCTTGTATACATTTGTACAAACTTGTACAAACTTGTACACACTTGTACAAACTTGTACACACTTGTACAAACTTGTACACCCTTGTACACACTTGTACAACCTTGTACACACTTGTACAACCTTGTACAAACCTGTACACCCTTGTACACACTTGTACAAGCTTGTACACGATTGTACACTCTTGTACACACTTGTGCAAGCTTGTACACACTTGTACACCCTTGTACAAACTTGTGCACCCTTGTACACTTTTGTACACCCTTGTATACATTTGTACAAACTTGTACAAACTTGTACACACTTGTACAAACTTGTACACACTTGTACAAACTTGTACACCCTTGTACACACTTGTACAACCTTGTACACACTTGTACAACCTTGTACAAACCTGTACACCCTTGTACACACTTGTACAAGCTTGTACACGATTGTACACTCTTGTACACACTTGTGCAACCTTGTACACACTTGTACAACCTTGTACACACTTGTACAACCTTGTACACACTTGTTCAAGCTTGTACACACTTGTACAACCTTGTACACACTTGTACACCCTTGTACACACTTGTACAACCTTTTACAAACTTGTACACACTTGTACAAAATTTTACATTCTTGTACATACTTGTACACCCTTGTACACACTTGTACAACCTTGTACAAACCTGTACACCCTTGTACACACTTGTACAAGCTTGTACACACTTGTACAAGCTTGTACACACTTGTACACCCTTGTACAAACTTGTGCACCCTTGTACACTTTTGTACACCCTTGTACACATTTGTACAACCTTGTACAAACTTGTACACACTTGTACAAACTTGTACACACTTGTACAAACTTGTGTACACTTGTACAACCTTGTACACACTTGTACAACCTTGTACACAATTGTAAAACCTTGTACACACTTGTACAACATTGTACACACTTGTACACCCTTGTACACACTTGTACAAAATTTTACATTCTTGTACATACTTGTACACCCTTGTACACACTTGTACAACCTTGTACAAACCTGTACACCCTTGTACACACTTGTACAAGCTTGTACACACTTGTACACCCTTGTACAAACTTGTGCACCCTTGAACACTTTTGTACACCCTTGTACACATTTGTACAACCTTGTACAAACTTAAACACACTTGTACAAACATGTACACACTTGAACAACCTTGTACACACTTGTACAACCTTGTACACACTTGTACAAGCTTGTACACACTTGTACAACCTTTACACACGTGTACAACCTTGTACACACTTGTACAAGCTTGTACACACTTGTACAACCTTGTGCACACTTGTACAACCTTTTACACAATTGTAAAACCTTGTACACACTTGTACATTCTTGTACAAACTTGTACTTACTTGTACAACCTTGTACAAACTTGTACACACTTGTACAAACTTTTACATCCTTGTATACATTTGTACACCCTTGTACACACTTGTACAACCTTGTACAAACCTGTACACCCTTGTACACACTTGTACAAGCTTGTACACGATTGTACACCCTTGTACACACTTGTGCACCCTTGTACACACTTGTACACCCTTGTACACACATGTACAACCTTTTACAAACATGTACACACTTGTACAAACTTGTACATTCTTGTACATACTTGTACACCCTTGTAAACACTTGTACAAAATTGTACAAACCTGTACACCTTGTACACACTTGTACAAGCTTGTACACACTTGTACACCCTTGTACAAACTTGTGCACCCTTGTACACTTTTGTACACCCTTGTATACATTTGTACAAACTTGTACAAACTTGTACACACTTGTACAAACTTGTACACACTTGTACAAACTTGTACACCCTTGTACACACTTGTACAACCTTGTACACACTTGTACAACCTTGTACAAACCTGTACACCCTTGTACACACTTGTACAAGCTTGTACACGATTGTACACTCTTGTACACACTTGTGCAACCTTGTACACACTTGTACAACCTTGTACACACTTGTACAACCTTGTACACACTTGTTCAAGCTTGTACACACTTGTACAACCTTGTACACACTTGTACACACTTGTACACCCTTGTACACACTTGTACAACCTTTTACAAACTTGTACACACTTGTACAAAATTGTACATTCTTGTACATACTTGTACACCCTTGTACACACTTGTACAACCTTGTACAAACCTGTACACCCTTGTACACACTTGTACAAGCTTGTACACACTTGTACAAGCTTGTACACACTTGTACACCCTTGTACAAACTTGTGCACCCTTGTACACATTTGTACACCCTTGTACACATTTGTACAACCTTGTACAAACTTGTACACACTTGTACAAACTTGTACACACTTGTACAAACTTGTGTACACTTGTACAACCTTGTACACACTTGTACAACCTTGTACACACTTGTACAACCTTGTACACACTTGTACAACCTCGTACACACTTGTACAACCTTGTACACACTTGTACAACCTTGTACACAATTGTAAAACCTTGTACACACTTTTACAACCTTGTACACACTTGTACACCCTTGTACACACTTGTACAAAATTTTACATTCTTGTACATACTTGTACACCCTTGTACACACTTGTACAACCTTGTACAAACCTGTACACCCTTGTACACACTTGTACAAGCTTGTACACACTTGTACAAGCTTGTACACACTTGTACAAGCTTGTACACACTTGTACCCCCTTGTACAAACTTGTGCACCCTTGTACACTTTTGTACACCCTTGTATACATTTGTACAAACTTGTACAAACTTGTACACACTTGTACAAACTTGTACACACTTGTACAAACTTGTACACCCTTGTACACACTTGTACAACCTTGTACACACTTGTACAACCTTGTACAAACCTGTACACCCTTGTACACACTTGTACAAGCTTGTACACGATTGTACATTCTTGTACATACTTGTACACCCTTGTAAACACTTGTACAAAATTGTACAAACCTGTACACCCTTGTACACACTTGTACAAGCTTGTACACACTTGTACAAGCTTGTACACACTTGTACAAGCTTGTACACACTTGTACACCCTTGTACAAACTTGTGCACCCTTGTACACTTTTGTACACCCTTGTATACATTTGTACAAACTTGTACAAACTTGTACACACTTGTACAAACTTGTACACACTTGTACAAACTTGTACACACTTGTACAAACTTGTACACCCTTGTACACACTTGTACAACCTTGTACACACTTGTACAACCTTGTACAAACCTGTACACCCTTGTACACACTTGTACAAGCTTGTACACGATTGTACACTCTTGTACACACTTGTGCAAGCTTGTACACACTTGTACACCCTTGTACAAACTTGTGCACCCTTGTACACTTTTGTACACCCTTGTATACATTTGTACAAACTTGTACAAACTTGTACACACTTGTACAAACTTGTACACACTTGTACAAACTTGTACACCCTTGTACACACTTGTACAACCTTGTACACACTTGTACAACCTTGTACAAACCTGTACACCCTTGTACACACTTGTACAAGCTTGTACACGATTGTACACTCTTGTACACACTTGTGCAACCTTGTACACACTTGTACAACCTTGTACACACTTGTACAACCTTGTACACACTTGTTCAAGCTTGTACACACTTGTACAACCTTGTACACACTTGTACACCCTTGTACACACTTGTACAACCTTTTACAAACTTGTACACACTTGTACAAAATTGTACATTCTTGTACATACTTGTACACCCTTGTACACACTTGTACAACCTTGTACAAACCTGTACACCCTTGTACACACTTGTACAAGCTTGTACACACTTGTACAAGCTTGTACACACTTGTACACCCTTGTACAAACTTGTGCACCCTTGTACACACTTGTACACCCTTGTACAAACTTGTGCACCCTTGTACACTTTTGTACACCCTTGTATACATTTGTACAAACTTGTACAAACTTGTACACACTTGTACAAACTTGTACACACTTGTACAAACTTGTACACACTTGTACAAACTTGTACACCCTTGTACACACTTGTACAACCTTGTACACACTTGTACAACCTTGTACAAACCTGTACACCCTTGTACACACTTGTACAAGCTTGTACACGATTGTACACTCTTGTACACACTTGTGCAAGCTTGTACACACTTGTACACCCTTGTACAAACTTGTGCACCCTTGTACACTTTTGTACACCCTTGTATACATTTGTACAAACTTGTACAAACTTGTACACACTTGTACAAACTTGTACACACTTGTACAAACTTGTACACCCTTGTACACACTTGTACAACCTTGTACACACTTGTACAACCTTGTACAAACCTGTACACCCTTGTACACACTTGTACAAGCTTGTACACGATTGTACACTCTTGTACACACTTGTGCAACCTTGTACACACTTGTACAACCTTGTACACACTTGTACAACCTTGTACACACTTGTTCAAGCTTGTACACACTTGTACAACCTTGTACACACTTGTACACCCTTGTACACACTTGTACAACCTTTTACAAACTTGTACACACTTGTACAAAATTGTACATTCTTGTACATACTTGTACACCCTTGTACACACTTGTACAACCTTGTACAAACCTGTACACCCTTGTACACACTTGTACAAGCTTGTACACACTTGTACAAGCTTGTACACACTTGTACACCCTTGTACAAACTTGTGCACCCTTGTACACTTTTGTACACCCTTGTACACATTTGTACAACCTTGTACAAACTTAAACACACTTGTACAAACATGTACACACTTGAACAACCTTGTACACACTTGTACAACCTTGTACACACTTGTACAAGCTTGTACACACTTGTACAACCTTTACACACTTGTACAACCTTGTACACACTTGTACAAGCTTGTACACACTTGTACAACCTTGTGCACACTTGTACAACCTTTTACACAATTGTAAAACCTTGTACACACTTGTACATTCTTGTACAAACTTGTACTTACTTGTACAACCTTGTACAAACTTGTACACACTTGTACAAACTTTTACATCCTTGTATACATTTGTACACCCTTGTACACACTTGTACAACCTTGTACAAACCTGTACACCCTTGTACACACTTGTACAAGCTTGTACACGATTGTACACCCTTGTACACACTTGTGCACCCTTGTACACACTTGTACACCCTTGTACACACATGTACAACCTTTTACAAACATGTACACACTTGTACAAACTTGTACATTCTTGTACATACTTGTACACCCTTGTAAACACTTGTACAAAATTGTACAAACCTGTACACCCTTGTACACACTTGTACAAGCTTGTACACACTTGTACACCCTTTTACAAACTTGTGCACCCTTGTACACTTTTGTACACCCTTGTATACATTTGTACAAACTTGTACAAACTTGTACACACTTGTACAAACTTGTACACACTTGTACAAACTTGTAAACCCTTGTACACACTTGTACAACCTTGTACACACTTGTACAACCTTGTACAAACCTGTACACCCTTGTACACACTTGTACAAGCTTGTACACGATTGTACACTCTTGTACACACTTGTGCAACTTTGTACACACTTGTACAACCTTGTACACACTTGTACAACCTTGTACACACTTGTTCAAGCTTGTACACACTTGTACAACCTTGTACACACTTGTACACCCTTGTACACACTTGTACAACCTTTTACAAACTTGTACACACTTGTACAAAATTGTACATTCTTGTACATACTTGTACACCCTTGTACACACTTGTACAACCTTGTACAAACCTGTACACCCTTGTACACACTTGTAAAAGCTTGTACACACTTGTACAAGCTTGTACACACTTGTACAAGCTTGTACACACTTGTACAAGCTTGTACACACTTGTACACCCTTGTACAAACTTGTGCACCCTTGTACACATTTGTACACCCTTGTAAACATTTGTACAACCTTGTACAAACTTGTACACACTTGTACAAACTTGTACACACTTGTACAAACTTGTGTACACTTGTACAACCTTGTACACACTTGTACAACCTTGTACACACTTGTACAACCTTGTACACACTTGTACAACCTCGTACACACTTGTACAACCTTGTACACACTTGTACAACCTTGTACACAATTGTAAAACCTTGTACACACTTTTACAACCTTGTACACACTTGTACACCCTTGTACACACTTGTACAAAATTTTACATTCTTGTACATACTTGTACACCCTTGTACACACTTGTACAACCTTGTACAAACCTGTACACCCTTGTACACACTTGTACAAGCTTGTACACACTTGTACAAGCTTGTACACACTTGTACAAGCTTGTACACACTTGTACAAGCTTGTACACACTTGTACAAGCTTGTACACACTTGTACACCCTTGTACCAACTTGTGCACCCTTGTACACTTTTGTACACCCTTGTATACATTTGTACAAACTTGTACAAACTTGTACACACTTGTACAAACTTGTACACACTTGTACAAACTTGTACACCCTTGTACACACTTGTACAACCTTGTACACACTTGTACAACCTTGTACAAACCTGTACACCCTTGTACACACTTGTACAAGCTTGTACACGATTGTACATTCTTGTACATACTTGTACACCCTTGTAAACACTTGTACAAAATTGTACAAACCTGTACACCCTTGTACACACTTGTACAAGCTTGTACACACTTGTACAAGCTTGTACACACTTGTACAAGCTTGTACACACTTGTACAAGCTTGTACACACTTGTACACCCTTGTACAAACTTGTGCACCCTTGTACACTTTTGTACACCCTTGTATACATTTGTACAAACTTGTACAAACTTGTACACACTTGTACAAACTTGTACACACTTGTACAAACTTGTACACCCTTGTACACACTTGTACAACCTTGTACACACTTGTACAACCTTGTACAAACCTGTACACCCTTGTACACACTTGTACAAGCTTGTACACGATTGTACACTCTTGTACACACTTGTGCAAGCTTGTACACACTTGTACACCCTTGTACAAACTTGTGCACCCTTGTACACTTTTGTACACCCTTGTATACATTTGTACAAACTTGTACAAACTTGTACACACTTGTACAAACTTGTACACACTTGTACAAACTTGTACACCCTTGTACACACTTGTACAACCTTGTACACACTTGTACAACCTTGTACAAACCTGTACACCCTTGTACACACTTGTACAAGCTTGTACACGATTGTACACTCTTGTACACACTTGTGCAACCTTGTACACACTTGTACAACCTTGTACACACTTGTACAACCTTGTACACACTTGTTCAAGCTTGTACACACTTGTACAACCTTGTACACACTTGTACACCCTTGTACACACTTGTACAACCTTTTACAAACTTGTACACACTTGTACAAAATTGTACATTCTTGTACATACTTGTACACCCTTGTACACACTTGTACAACCTTGTACAAACCTGTACACCCTTGTACACACTTGTACAAGCTTGTACACACTTGTACAAGCTTGTACACACTTGTACACCCTTGTACAAACTTGTGCACCCTTGTACACTTTTGTACACCCTTGTACACATTTGTACAACCTTGTACAAACTTGTACACACTTGTACAAACTTGTACACACTTGTACAAACTTGTGTACACTTGTACAACCTTGTACACACTTGTACAACCTTGTACACAATTGTAAAACCTTGTACACACTTGTACAACATTGTACACACTTGTACACCCTTGTACACACTTGTACAAAATTTTACATTCTTGTACATACTTGTACACCCTTGTACACACTTGTACAACCTTGTACAAACCTGTACACCCTTGTACACACTTGTACAAGCTTGTACACACTTGTACACCCTTGTACAAACTTGTGCACCCTTGAACACTTTTGTACACCCTTGTACACATTTGTACAACCTTGTACAGACTTAAACACACTTGTACAAACATGTACACACTTGAACAACCTTGTACACACTTGTACAACCTTGTACACACTTGTACAAGCTTGTACACACTTGTACAACCTTTACACACTTGTACAACCTTGTACACACTTGTACAAGCTTGTACACACTTGTACAACCTTGTGCACACTTGTACAACCTTTTACACAATTGTAAAACCTTGTACACACTTGTACATTCTTGTACAAACTTGTACTTACTTGTACAACCTTGTACAAACTTGTACACACTTGTACAAACTTTTACATCCTTGTATACATTTGTACACCCTTGTACACACTTGTACAACCTTGTACAAACCTGTACACCCTTGTACACACTTGTACAAGCTTGTACACGATTGTACACCCTTGTACACACTTGTGCACCCTTGTACACACTTGTACACCCTTGTACACACATGTACAACCTTTTACAAACATGTACACACTTGTACAAACTTGTACATTCTTGTACATACTTGTACACCCTTGTAAACACTTGTACAAAATTGTACAAACCTGTACACCCTTGTACACACTTGTACAAGCTTGTACACACTTGTACACCCTTGTACAAACTTGTGCACCCTTGTACACTTTTGTACACCCTTGTATACATTTGTACAAACTTGTACAAACTTGTACACACTTGTACAAACTTGTACACACTTGTACAAACTTGTACACCCTTGTACACACTTGTACAACCTTGTACACACTTGTACAACCTTGTACAAACCTGTACACCCTTGTACACACTTGTACAAGCTTGTACACGATTGTACACTCTTGTACACACTTGTGCAACCTTGTACACACTTGTACAACCTTGTACACACTTGTACAACCTTGTACACACTTGTTCAAGCTTGTACACACTTGTACAACCTTGTACACACTTGTACACCCTTGTACACACTTGTACAACCTTTTACAAGCTTGTACACACTTGTACAAAATTGTACATTCTTGTACATACTTGTACACCCTTGTACACACTTGTACAACCTTGTACAAACCTGTACACCCTTGTACACACTTGTACAAGCTTGTACACACTTGTACAAGCTTGTACACACTTGTACAAGCTTGTACACACTTGTACACCCTTGTACAAACTTGTGCACCCTTGTACACATTTGTACACCCTTGTACACATTTGTACAACCTTGTACAAACTTGTACACACTTGTACAAACTTGTACACACTTGTACAAACTTGTGTACACTTGTACAACCTTGTACACACTTGTACAACCTTGTACACACTTGTACAACCTTGTACACACTTGTACAACCTCGTATACACTTGTACAACCTTGTACACACTTGTACAACCTTGTACACAATTGTAAAACCTTGTACAAAATTTTACATTCTTGTACATACTTGTACACCCTTGTACACACTTGTACAACCTTGTACAAACCTGTACACCCTTGTACACACTTGTACAAGCTTGTACACACTTGTACAAGCTTGTACACACTTGTACAAGCTTGTACACACTTGTACACCCTTGTACAAACTTGTGCACCCTTGTACACTTTTGTACACCCTTGTATACATTTGTACAAACTTGTACAAACTTGTACACACTTGTACAAACTTGTACACACTTGTACAAACTTGTACACCCTTGTACACACTTGTACAACCTTGTACACACTTGTACAACCTTGTACAAACCTGTACACCCTTGTACACACTTGTACAAGCTTGTACACGATTGTACATTCTTGTACATACTTGTACACCCTTGTAAACACTTGTACAAAATTGTACAAACCTGTACACCCTTGTACACACTTGTACAAGCTTGTACACACTTGTACACCCTTGTACAAACTTGTGCACCCTTGTACACTTTTGTACACCCTTGTATACATTTGTACAAACTTGTACAAACTTGTACACACTTGTACAAACTTGTACACACTTGTACAAACTTGTACACCCTTGTACACACTTGTACAACCTTGTACACACTTGTACAACCTTGTACAAACCTGTACACCCTTGTACACACTTGTACAAGCTTGTACACGATTGTACACTCTTGTACACACTTGTGCAAGCTTGTACACACTTGTACACCCTTGTACAAACTTGTGCACCCTTGTACACTTTTGTACACCCTTGTATACATTTGTACAAACTTGTACAAACTTGTACACACTTGTACAAACTTGTACACACTTGTACAAACTTGTACACCCTTGTACACACTTGTACAACCTTGTACACACTTGTACAACCTTGTACAAACCTGTACACCCTTGTACACCCTTGTACACACTTGTACAACCTTTTACAAACTTGTACACACTTGTACAAAATTGTACATTCTTGTACATACTTGTACACCCTTGTACACACTTGTACAACCTTGTACAAACCTGTACACCCTTGTACACACTTGTACAAGCTTGTACACACTTGTACACCCTTTTACAAACTTGTGCACCCTTGTACACTTTTGTACACCCTTGTATACATTTGTACAAACTTGTACAAACTTGTACACACTTGTACAAACTTGTACACACTTGTACAAACTTGTAAACCCTTGTACACACTTGTACAACCTTGTACACACTTGTACAACCTTGTACAAACCTGTACACCCTTGTACACACTTGTACAAGCTTGTACACGATTGTACACTCTTGTACACACTTGTGCAACTTTGTACACACTTGTACAACCTTGTACACACTTGTACAACCTTGTACACACTTGTTCAAGCTTGTACACACTTGTACAACCTTGTACACACTTGTACACCCTTGTACACACTTGTACAACCTTTTACAAACTTGTACACACTTGTACAAAATTGTACATTCTTGTACATACTTGTACACCCTTGTACACACTTGTACAACCTTGTACAAACCTGTACACCCTTGTACACACTTGTAAAAGCTTGTACACACTTGTACAAGCTTGTACACACTTGTACAAGCTTGTACACACTTGTACAAGCTTGTACACACTTGTACACCCTTGTACAAACTTGTGCACCCTTGTACACATTTGTACACCCTTGTAAACATTTGTACAACCTTGTACAAACTTGTACACACTTGTACAAACTTGTACACACTTGTACAAACTTGTGTACACTTGTACAACCTTGTACACACTTGTACAACCTTGTACACACTTGTACAACCTTGTACACACTTGTACAACCTCGTACACACTTGTACAACCTTGTACACACTTGTACAACCTTGTACACAATTGTAAAACCTTGTACACACTTTTACAACCTTGTACACACTTGTACACCCTTGTACACACTTGTACAAAATTTTACATTCTTGTACATACTTGTACACCCTTGTACACACTTGTACAACCTTGTACAAACCTGTACACCCTTGTACACACTTGTACAAGCTTGTACACACTTGTACAAGCTTGTACACACTTGTACAAGCTTGTACACACTTGTACAAGCTTGTACACACTTGTACAAGCTTGTACACAC
This sequence comes from Macrosteles quadrilineatus, assembly GCF_028750875.1. Taxonomy (NCBI): domain Eukaryota; kingdom Metazoa; phylum Arthropoda; class Insecta; order Hemiptera; family Cicadellidae; genus Macrosteles; species Macrosteles quadrilineatus. The sequence goes on along the minus strand of NW_026542772.1, from coordinate 6,760 downwards.
TTGTACACCCTTGTACCAACTTGTGCACCCTTGTACACTTTTGTACACCCTTGTATACATTTGTACAAACTTGTACAAACTTGTACACACTTGTACAAACTTGTACACACTTGTACAAACTTGTACACCCTTGTACACACTTGTACAACCTTGTACACACTTGTACAACCTTGTACAAACCTGTACACCCTTGTACACACTTGTACAAGCTTGTACACGATTGTACATTCTTGTACATACTTGTACACCCTTGTAAACACTTGTACAAAATTGTACAAACCTGTACACCCTTGTACACACTTGTACAAGCTTGTACACACTTGTACAAGCTTGTACACACTTGTACAAGCTTGTACACACTTGTACAAGCTTGTACACACTTGTACACCCTTGTACAAACTTGTGCACCCTTGTACACTTTTGTACACCCTTGTATACATTTGTACAAACTTGTACAAACTTGTACACACTTGTACAAACTTGTACACACTTGTACAAACTTGTACACCCTTGTACACACTTGTACAACCTTGTACACACTTGTACAACCTTGTACAAACCTGTACACCCTTGTACACACTTGTACAAGCTTGTACACGATTGTACACTCTTGTACACACTTGTGCAAGCTTGTACACACTTGTACACCCTTGTACAAACTTGTGCACCCTTGTACACTTTTGTACACCCTTGTATACATTTGTACAAACTTGTACAAACTTGTACACACTTGTACAAACTTGTACACACTTGTACAAACTTGTACACCCTTGTACACACTTGTACAACCTTGTACACACTTGTACAACCTTGTACAAACCTGTACACCCTTGTACACACTTGTACAAGCTTGTACACGATTGTACACTCTTGTACACACTTGTGCAACCTTGTACACACTTGTACAACCTTGTACACACTTGTACAACCTTGTACACACTTGTTCAAGCTTGTACACACTTGTACAACCTTGTACACACTTGTACACCCTTGTACACACTTGTACAACCTTTTACAAACTTGTACACACTTGTACAAAATTGTACATTCTTGTACATACTTGTACACCCTTGTACACACTTGTACAACCTTGTACAAACCTGTACACCCTTGTACACACTTGTACAAGCTTGTACACACTTGTACAAGCTTGTACACACTTGTACACCCTTGTACAAACTTGTGCACCCTTGTACACTTTTGTACACCCTTGTACACATTTGTACAACCTTGTACAAACTTGTACACACTTGTACAAACTTGTACACACTTGTACAAACTTGTGTACACTTGTACAACCTTGTACACACTTGTACAACCTTGTACACAATTGTAAAACCTTGTACACACTTGTACAACATTGTACACACTTGTACACCCTTGTACACACTTGTACAAAATTTTACATTCTTGTACATACTTGTACACCCTTGTACACACTTGTACAACCTTGTACAAACCTGTACACCCTTGTACACACTTGTACAAGCTTGTACACACTTGTACACCCTTGTACAAACTTGTGCACCCTTGAACACTTTTGTACACCCTTGTACACATTTGTACAACCTTGTACAGACTTAAACACACTTGTACAAACATGTACACACTTGAACAACCTTGTACACACTTGTACAACCTTGTACACACTTGTACAAGCTTGTACACACTTGTACAACCTTTACACACTTGTACAACCTTGTACACACTTGTACAAGCTTGTACACACTTGTACAACCTTGTGCACACTTGTACAACCTTTTACACAATTGTAAAACCTTGTACACACTTGTACATTCTTGTACAAACTTGTACTTACTTGTACAACCTTGTACAAACTTGTACACACTTGTACAAACTTTTACATCCTTGTATACATTTGTACACCCTTGTACACACTTGTACAACCTTGTACAAACCTGTACACCCTTGTACACACTTGTACAAGCTTGTACACGATTGTACACCCTTGTACACACTTGTGCACCCTTGTACACACTTGTACACCCTTGTACACACATGTACAACCTTTTACAAACATGTACACACTTGTACAAACTTGTACATTCTTGTACATACTTGTACACCCTTGTAAACACTTGTACAAAATTGTACAAACCTGTACACCCTTGTACACACTTGTACAAGCTTGTACACACTTGTACACCCTTGTACAAACTTGTGCACCCTTGTACACTTTTGTACACCCTTGTATACATTTGTACAAACTTGTACAAACTTGTACACACTTGTACAAACTTGTACACACTTGTACAAACTTGTACACCCTTGTACACACTTGTACAACCTTGTACACACTTGTACAACCTTGTACAAACCTGTACACCCTTGTACACACTTGTACAAGCTTGTACACGATTGTACACTCTTGTACACACTTGTGCAACCTTGTACACACTTGTACAACCTTGTACACACTTGTACAACCTTGTACACACTTGTTCAAGCTTGTACACACTTGTACAACCTTGTACACACTTGTACACCCTTGTACACACTTGTACAACCTTTTACAAGCTTGTACACACTTGTACAAAATTGTACATTCTTGTACATACTTGTACACCCTTGTACACACTTGTACAACCTTGTACAAACCTGTACACCCTTGTACACACTTGTACAAGCTTGTACACACTTGTACAAGCTTGTACACACTTGTACAAGCTTGTACACACTTGTACACCCTTGTACAAACTTGTGCACCCTTGTACACATTTGTACACCCTTGTACACATTTGTACAACCTTGTACAAACTTGTACACACTTGTACAAACTTGTACACACTTGTACAAACTTGTGTACACTTGTACAACCTTGTACACACTTGTACAACCTTGTACACACTTGTACAACCTTGTACACACTTGTACAACCTCGTATACACTTGTACAACCTTGTACACACTTGTACAACCTTGTACACAATTGTAAAACCTTGTACAAAATTTTACATTCTTGTACATACTTGTACACCCTTGTACACACTTGTACAACCTTGTACAAACCTGTACACCCTTGTACACACTTGTACAAGCTTGTACACACTTGTACAAGCTTGTACACACTTGTACAAGCTTGTACACACTTGTACACCCTTGTACAAACTTGTGCACCCTTGTACACTTTTGTACACCCTTGTATACATTTGTACAAACTTGTACAAACTTGTACACACTTGTACAAACTTGTACACACTTGTACAAACTTGTACACCCTTGTACACACTTGTACAACCTTGTACACACTTGTACAACCTTGTACAAACCTGTACACCCTTGTACACACTTGTACAAGCTTGTACACGATTGTACATTCTTGTACATACTTGTACACCCTTGTAAACACTTGTACAAAATTGTACAAACCTGTACACCCTTGTACACACTTGTACAAGCTTGTACACACTTGTACACCCTTGTACAAACTTGTGCACCCTTGTACACTTTTGTACACCCTTGTATACATTTGTACAAACTTGTACAAACTTGTACACACTTGTACAAACTTGTACACACTTGTACAAACTTGTACACCCTTGTACACACTTGTACAACCTTGTACACACTTGTACAACCTTGTACAAACCTGTACACCCTTGTACACACTTGTACAAGCTTGTACACGATTGTACACTCTTGTACACACTTGTGCAAGCTTGTACACACTTGTACACCCTTGTACAAACTTGTGCACCCTTGTACACTTTTGTACACCCTTGTATACATTTGTACAAACTTGTACAAACTTGTACACACTTGTACAAACTTGTACACACTTGTACAAACTTGTACACCCTTGTACACACTTGTACAACCTTGTACACACTTGTACAACCTTGTACAAACCTGTACACCCTTGTACACCCTTGTACACACTTGTACAACCTTTTACAAACTTGTACACACTTGTACAAAATTGTACATTCTTGTACATACTTGTACACCCTTGTACACACTTGTACAACCTTGTACAAACCTGTACACCCTTGTACACACTTGTACAAGCTTGTACACACTTGTACAAGCTTGTACACACTTGTACACCCTTGTACAAACTTGTGCACCCTTGTACACTTTTGTACACCCTTGTACACATTTGTACAACCTTGTACAAACTTGTACACACTTGTACAAACTTGTACACACTTGTACAAACTTGTGTACACTTGTACAACCTTGTACACACTTGTACAACCTTGTACACACTTGTACAACCTTGTACACACTTGTACAACCTCGTACACACTTGTACAACCTTGTACACACTTGTACAACCTTGTACACAATTGTAAAACCTTGTACACACTTGTACAACCTTGTACACACTTGTACACCCTTGTACACACTTGTACAAAATTTTACATTCTTGTACATACTTGTACACCCTTGTACACACTTGTACAACCTTGTACAAACCTGTACACCCTTGTACACACTTGTACAAGCTTGTACACACTTGTACACCCTTGTACAAACTTGTGCACCCTTGAACACTTTTGTACACCCTTGTACACATTTGTACAACCTTGTACAAACTTAAACACACTTGTACAAACATGTACACACTTGAACAACCTTGTACACACTTGTACAACCTTGTACACACTTGTACAAGCTTGTACACACTTGTACAACCTTGTACACACTTGTACAACCTTGTACACACTTGTACAAGCTTGTACACACTTGTACAACCTTGTACACACTTGTACAACCTTTTACACAATTGTAAAACCTTGTACACACTTGTACATTCTTGTACAAACTTGTACTTACTTGTACAACCTTGTACAAACTTGTACACACTTGTACAAACTTTTACATCCTTGTATACATTTGTACACCCTTGTACACACTTGTACAACCTTGTACAAACCTGTACACCCTTGTACACACTTGTACAAGCTTGTACACGATTGTACACCCTTGTACACACTTGTGCACCCTTGTACACACTTGTACACCCTTGTACACACATGTACAACCTTTTACAAACTTGTACACACTTGTACAAACTTGTACATTCTTGTACATACTTGTACACCCTTGTAAACACTTGTACAAAATTGTACAAACCTGTACGACCTTGTACACACTTGTACAAGCTTGTACACACTTGTACACCCTTGTACAAACTTGTGCACCCTTGTACACTTTTGTACACCCTTGTATACATTTGTACAAACTTGTACAAACTTGTACACACTTGTACAAACTTGTACACACTTGTACAAACTTGTACACCCTTGTACACACTTGTACAACCTTGTACACACTTGTACAACCTTGTACAAACCTGTACACCCTTGTACACACTTGTACAAGCTTGTACACGATTGTACACTCTTGTACACACTTGTGCAACCTTGTACACACTTGTACAACCTTGTACACACTTGTACAACCTTGTACACACTTGTTCAAGCTTGTACACACTTGTACAACCTTGTACACACTTGTACAACCTTTTACAAACTTGTACACACTTGTACAAAATTGTACATTCTTGTACATACTTGTACACCCTTGTACACACTTGTACAACCTTGTACAAACCTGTACACCCTTGTACACACTTGTACAAGCTTGTACACACTTGTACAAGCTTGTACACACTTGTACAAGCTTGTACACACTTGTACAAGCTTGTACACACTTGTACACCCTTGTACAAACTTGTGCACCCTTGTACACTTTTGTACACCCTTGTACACATTTGTACAACCTTGTACAAACTTGTACACACTTGTACAAACTTGTACACACTTGTACAAACTTGTGTACACTTGTACAACCTTGTACACACTTGTACAACCTTGTACACACTTGTACAACCTTGTACACACTTGTACAACCTTGTACACACTTGTACAACCTCGTACACACTTGTACAACCTTGTACACACTTGTACAACCTTGTACACAATTGTAAAACCTTGTACACATATGTACAACCTTGTACACACTTGTACACCCTTGTACACACTTGTACAAAATTTTACATTCTTGTACATACTTGTACACCCTTGTACACACTTGTACAACCTTGTACAAACCTGTACACCCTTGTACACACTTGTACAAGCTTGTACACACTTGTACAAGCTTGTACACACTTGTACAAGCTTGTACACACTTGTACACCCTTGTACAAACTTGTGCACCCTTGAACACTTTTGTACACCCTTGTACACATTTGTACAACCTTGTACAAACTTAAACACACTTGTACAAACATGTACACACTTGAACAACCTTGTACACACTTGTACAACCTTGTACACACTTGTACAACCTTGTACACACTTGTACAAGCTTGTACACACTTGTACAACCTTGTACACACTTGTACAACCTTGTACACACTTGTACAAGCTTGTACACACTTGTACAACCTTGTACACACTTGTACAACCTTTTACACAATTGTAAACCCTTGTACACACTTGTACATTCTTGTACAAACTTGTACTTACTTGTACAACCTTGTACAAACTTGTACACACTTGTACAAACTTTTACATCCTTGTATACATTTGTACACCCTTGTACACACTTGTACAACCTTGTACAAACCTGTACACCCTTGTACACACTTGTACAAGCTTGTACACGATTGTACACCCTTGTACACACTTGTGCACCCTTGTACACACTTGTACACCCTTGTACACACATGTACAACCTTTTACAAACTTGTACACACTTGTACAAACTTGTACATTCTTGTACATACT